>NW_024869185.1:0-32195 GCF_013358625.1 Macadamia integrifolia
AAAAAAAAAAAAAAAAAACTAGTAGAGAAAAGAGGAGAAAAGGGAAGAAGAGGCCAATTGTTTGTGTGCTCTCATACCCAAATCTTGAGAAAAATGTTTGTTTGAAGATTATTGTGTATTGAATGCTTGAGTACCATCACCACCAAGCTTGAGAAGCCTCTAAAGACTACATTGAAGGTTTGAGAGGGGTTTTTTCAGAGATCATTAAAGACAAAAAAACTTTTTATGAGTGATAGAAAAAGCAGAGGGAGAAGGCAAAGAAGAGGGACCACCATTTTCAACTCTTGAAGCTTCAAGATTCTCCATCAAGTTCATTAAAGACAAGGAAGGTCATGTATGTGATAGAAGAAGAAGAAGGAGAAGACAAAGAAGATATTCCACCATCTTCTACTTTTGAAGGTTCAAGATTAACCATAAAAAAAAAGTTGAATATTCTAGTGTATCTGGGAATCTCAGAGAAGCTCTCCACCCCTTGCTAGTCAAGGGAGGTAATCTCTACTCACCAAGTCCTATTTTGTATGACCGAGATTGTTAAATTTTCTTAACCTAAGGTATTGATTGTAAAGAGAGGGATTTTACTCATATTTATCATCAGATACATTGTAAAGGGGTGAAACCCTAGCCTGAGTATTATCTCAAGTTAAAGCAGGTGTCATAGCACCTGGACTATTGTAATAATCACAAGCTAGTTGAGTATTGAGCAAAATACGAATCCTATAAAGGGTATTGCTCCATGGAGTAGGTAGTGAGCCGAACAACATATATCATGTGCCATTTGTGTATGCTTGTATATTGGAGTGTGTGGATTTTGAATGCATGCTAGCTGGGTATGTTTGTTTGGTAGACTTAGCCGTTGAATGGTACAAGGTGGACAAACATATAATTGTATGTGTTGAATAGAATACAGGGTAGCTTCAAACAGACATCTACGGGAAGGATTTTATCAGAATGGGATTAACAAGTGATATCAGAGAATTGGTTCCCCAGTTTTGAAGACTAATAGTTTTGGGGTTTGATCTAAGAAGGTTGATAATGGCATCCGGTGAGGGTAGTCATATGGGTGGCAGAACTCCCTACTTCGATGGATAATGTTATAGGATCTAAAAAATTAAAATGGAAACATATTTGAAAATAAATGGTTATGAGGTATGGATGATAGTAAAAAATATATACATAAAAAGAAGGAGGTTTGAGAACAAGTTCAAAGTAGTGAATGCATTACACAATTTATTAGCTTTTAATGAGTTTGTGAGAATTGAAGGTTGTAAAACTGTTTTGGGATAAATTCAAGCAGTCCATAATGTAGATGGCATAATTAGGGAAGCCAAGCTTAAACATTTTAGAGCAGCATTTAAAGGTTTGAAGATGTCTGAGAGAGAAACAATTAAGAGCTTTAAGAACAAGGTCAGTGAAGTCACCAGCTCCATCAGAGGTCTAGGTGAGGCAATGTTAGATTCAGTCATTGTGAAGAAGGTTGTGCGATCAATGCTAGATCTGTTTGATCCCATGGTATCTCCTATTGAAGAATCCAAGGACTTAAAAATTTTTATTCTAGATGACTTACATAGTACATTGATTGCATATAAGAAGAGAAAAGTTCAGTCAAAGCAGAAGCATGTTGAAAAGGATGTAGCTTTTAAAGCTTTAAAAATTTTTTAAACTAATGAGGACTATGAGAGTGAAGAATCAGATGATGAACTTCTAGCTTATATTTTGTGACACTTATGGTAAGTACCAGACCTATTTGGGAGATCAGTGAGGTGTCCCCACCAAGAAAATGACACGTATTAGGGGGTTTGGGAGATCGGTGAGGGTGTGCAAACTTTAGTCCCACATTGCCTAGGGAGAGATTGTTGGGTTAGTTGATAACCTCAGCCTCCTTAACATGGCACAATGCATTTTAAAGGCTTAAAGACAATGGGCTAAAGAGGACAATATTATGCCAAAGTTAATGGGGTCATGGCGTTACAAATGGTATCAGAGTAGACCCCGACAGCATATGGGGCCACAGCAGGGATGCTGTGCCGAAAGGGTGGAAGTTGTGACACCCAAGAATGCGACAAGTATCATACTTTCCTGGGATATCGGTGAGGTGTCCCCACTAAGAATACAGCAAGTACCAGGGTGTCACACCCCGCTCGCACAAAACTGAGCCGGTGATCGAGTTAACATCGGTCAACTCACAAACCTGTCAGGATCAATAATGCAGTAACTGCAATACAACATACATCTATTAAACTAAGATAAGACTTGTATTTTCAACGGAAGACCTATTCATAATAATACCTGTAGTGGTTTCCTAAATACTTGATACCAAATTGAGTCTTAAAAGTTACATACATTTTGGCCCGAAGGCATAATATATACACAAAAATATAACAATTTAAGTATCTAGTAATCAAAAGGGAGTACATCAAAAAGAATAAAAAAGAATCATTCAGAAGTCACAGCTATCATGTAGCACAATCCTCACACATGCAATCGGCACCGTGCTCAAACATATTAGGGACCCACTAGTCCTTAGAGGAAAACTCCACGATGGGGCCTGGCTCCTAATCTCCAGGTGAATAACCTACAAAATCACCTAAAAAAAGTTGTGCCTGAGGGATGAGCTCACTATCATAGTAAGTGAAAAGGAAGACCACACAAACAGTAACAACACAAATGCACCTATATGCAATTCATTTTAACCCTATTAGCCTAACAACATTACTAGGTTATAGGTTATGTGGTACTCATAACCACAGTGTGCATGTGCCCCGGGTATGAGCCATGAACCCCATCCCGTGATACGCCCATAGGGTTGTCGAAGAAGGCCCACCGTTGGTACCAGAATTTAAATACATGCCAACCTCTAGAAAATTTAAATGACAGAAAGTAAATGGGTGACTCGACCTGAAATAAAAGTAATACGATTGGCCCTCTGAATATACCACCGGGGTTACCGACTGTCCTAGCGATCAGCTGTGCGTACTTCTAACCGCTGCAGGAGTTCAACAACCGCAACCCAATGCTTCCCCCCAATGATCCCCCAACAGGTAAACCCCTATTGGGAAGGGCTATAGCACAAGGGTAAATCACATTCTAGCCACATGCCTCTACATGAGCATAGTACGATTACCACAATGGCACCGCGTCCCATACCACGAGCCACCATGCAATAGTTTTCAAGCCGACTACGGCATCTAATCTAGCATATACATCATGTCCAAATGAAATTCTTCCACCACATACATCAAGACATAGAGGATATTCATCAAAAAGCAAAGCATAGTATGTTATGTAAATGAACATACAATGCGTGATATGGCATATGTGATGTCTAGTCTACACACAAGTGATATGATGACATGGCTAGACTAACATATGTTGAATGATGCTTAATATTTTGTAATTAAATCAAAGTCCACTCCCCACTTACTTGTATATGTACACGGTACTTATACCCGGTACGAAAAAGATTCAATGTGTGGGTATACGTATATTGAGTTAACCTATCATAAACATAATGGTTTATCATTTCACTATTTTAGGGCCAAAATCATCATGTTTGAACACTACAATAGGGTTTAGAGTCATAAATGAGGGTTAACCATTAAATTTGGATCAATTCTAGGAATTCTGGAAAGACAGGTGGGCTAGAGCCAAAGACATAGCCCATTGATTTCAGCCCGTCAAATTGAGTTCTAGGAAATCAGGTGCGCTAAAACTAGAAGATAGGTGGGGTAGAAATACCCCTAGTCTTTAAATGAAATCTTTTCCAACCTCATTCCCAACTTTCCTTCGGCTTAAGGAACTTGTTTGGGGATGATCTGGTGACTCAAATCACTTATCTAAGGTCTAATAATGTACCTTCAACCTAGATCTAAGATCAAATAAAAAAAAAGGAAGATTCTTTCCTCTTTCTCAAGAATACCAATGAAACCCCAAATTCCACTTCTTTTGCTCAAGAACCTCCAAATACTTTAGATCTTCACTAGCACTCCTTCCAAATCCTTCAAAATCATTATACACACCTTCCATTAGACCTTAGATTTGATTATCCAAGTAGGATTAGCAAGATCCAACTGGGTTCTTTCTCAAAAATCAAAAAGAGGGTGTAAGAAAATGGGTTTTCCTAAGAATCCTTGGAATGTGTACAATACCTACCTCAAATCGAAGATCTCGGCGAGTTGATCATTAATCCGGGCTTAAAATACCAAGACCCAGCTCCGATGAAGCTCTATGGTCGATTTTTCCTTCTTCTTTCTTCTTCTTCTTCCTTTTTCCCTTTCTTCTTCTTCTTTCTCTCTCTTCTTTACTCTCCCACCGACCAACTGACATTAATGAGGGAAAAGACAATTAATGTCTCCTCTTTTATACCTGGGCCCCCTAAAATATCTTCTAAATCTCAAGTGGGCTAAATCTTAGGTGGGCTATCTCAGGTGGGTATATCTCCGGTGGGCTATATCTCAGGTGGGTACATCTCAGGTGGGCTAAATCTCAGGTGGGCTATCTCAGCTGGGTATATCTTAGGTGGGCTTCAATGGCAATAAACTCACACATAATATTAGATTACGTTGGTACCCACAAATACTAGTATGTACCTTTACTTTTTGTACATAACCTCGTGGTACATGCAAGTGCAAGGCTTGGATGCACGTATTACACTTGGTACCCACTCGGTCATATCAGGCCAACCCGAGTTCAAGATCACCCTTGCTACTATATTTCATATGGTACCTATGTCTGTTCTCTTCGATTCAGCCCCTATATGATCAAACCAAGTCAATACGGGTAATTAGACCGGGTTTAGAAAGTAGGATATCACATTACCCCCCCTTTTTTAAAAATTTCATCCTCTAAATTGTAGTACCTGGTTATTTGAAAAGATGAGGACACAAGGTTTGAATATCATCCTCTTTCTCCCAAGATGCCTCTTCGATCAGGTGGTTGGCCCATCGAATCTTCATAAAAGGAATAGAACGGTTGCGAAGAGTTTTCATCATTAGGTCTAAGACCTTAGTCGGATGTTCTTCATATGTCATATCAACTTCTAAGTATTCTGGTTCCACAGTTAGTACGTGGGATGGATCATAAATGTACTGCTTCAACATGGATACATGGAAGACATTGTGAACACTGTTGAGGGAAAGTGATAATGCCAACATGTATGCTACTGCCCCAATTCGTTTCAAAATCTCAAATGGCCTAATATATCTTAGATTTAACTTCCCTTTCTTGTGAAATCTGCGTAGGCCTTTCGTAGGAGATATTTTGAGGAACACTTTCTCTCCCTCTTAGAATTTAATTTCTGTCCTACGGCTATCTGTATAGCTCTTTTGACGTGATTGGGCTGCTTTAATTCTTTCACTAATGACGTCAACTTTATCACATGTCATCTGAATCATTTTTGGTCCAAGCATTCGGCGTTCACCTACTTCGTCTCAATATAAAGGAGTTATGCACTTTCTACCATGCAATGCTTTATATGGAGCCATCCCGATCATAGTTTGGTAGCTATTATCGTAAGAAAACTCCATAAGAGGTATATATTCCTCCCAACTGCCACTCATTTTCATGGCACAAGCTCAGAGCATGTCTTCTAATATCTGTATTGTCTGCTCAAACTGTCCATCTGTTTGTGGATGGAAGGCCGTACTCAGATTTAATTGTGATCCCAAGGCTTGCTGGAAGATTTTCCAGAATCTGGAGGTAAACCTCGGGTCTCTGTCTAATATAATGTTCACTAGTGCACCATGTAAGCGTACACCATTATCCATGTAAAGGTGTGCCAGCTTATCCATGGTGTAAGTGGTCCTGATTGGAATAAAATGAGTTGTCTTAGTAAGACTATCAGCTACTACGCAAATTGCATCCATTCCCTTGGGTGTACATGATAGTCCGGTGACGAAGTCCATTGTAATGTTATCCCACTTTCATTCAGGTACTGGGAGCGGTTGAAGAGTGCCAAAAGGTCTGTACCGTTCAACTTTGACTTTTTGACATGCAAGACAAGTCACACATACAAAGCTATTGTGGACTTTATTGCTGATCACCAATAGTGTTGCTTTAGATCTTTGTACATCGTGGTACTTCCAGAGTGAAGAGAGTACTCAGAACTGTGTGCTTCCTTTACTATTTTGTCTTGTATTACTTCATCACAGGGTACACACAATCTGCCCCAAAACAACAATGCCCCATTATTAGCTAATGTAAAGCTAGGGTCATTCATTGTTTGCTCTTGAATCTTCTCTTTGATCCACTGCAACTGAGGATCTAAAGGTTGTTTCACTATGATTTCTTCCCTGATGGATGAGTGTACCTGTAGAGTTACCAGGGACATAGTCAACTGCTGGACATCATATGACTGGTGCTCTAGTTCCAAGGTCGCTCCCTCATACAAGAGGATTTCATCCATTAACATCGTCTCCTGTACAAGCTCTGGACTGACAGCTAGATAGGAAAGTTTTGAGCTTTCCGACTTAACGCATCTGCCACTACGTTGGTCTTCCTTGGGTGATACTGAATATCACAATCATAATCTTTCATAAGCTCAAGCCATCTCCTTTGTCTCATATTTAAGTCTTTTTGGGTGAAAAAGTACTTAAGACTTTTGTGCTCATTGTATATTTCGTACTTTTCACCATACAAGTAGTGACGCCAAATCTTTAAGGCAAAAATGACTGCTGCTAGCTCCAAGTCATGAGTAGGGTAGTTCTTTTTATAGTCCTTCAATTGTCTAGACACATATGCTACCACTTTGCTATATTGTATAAGTATATAGCCCAATCTGACTTTGGAAGCATCGGTATACATTGTCATTCCACCTATGCCTTTAGGAATAGTCAACACTGGTGCTGACACTAGCCGTGTAATACCCTACTTTTTAAATCCGGTCTGATTAAGCGGTTGAACCGGTTTAACCATGTAGGAACCGAGCCAGAGGAAATTAGTGCGGGTTCCTTATGGGCTATGATGGCACGGGTGACCTTAAACACCGGCTGGCCCGACAAGTCCGAGCCAGTGCCAGAAGAGACGGGAGTGCCCAAGCCGTGTACATGCACCTACCATAAGGCTATGTACGGATAAAACGGGTATTATATCCGTATTTTAAGGTAAATACGTATGCTAAATCGTATGCCTGGGGTGGGGTTCGCGCCGAGGGCCGAACCCGATCAAAATCCCAAGTTTTGGCCCTCAGGTGGGTATACAGGTGAGTACACCCACCCACCTGAGTGACCCATCCATGTGCACTGTTCACTTATTAGGAATTATATATAAAGCTTTATGATTTTCTCTTCTTTCCATTTATTACCCCCGTATGTTGGTGAGAAAAGTAAAGAGGAGAGAGAAAAGAAAGGGAAGAAGAAAGGAAGAGAAGGAAGAGGAAGAAAGAGGGATTTCAGCGGCGCCGAAGCTCGATCTTCCCATTCCGGTGCCGGGGGAGCGATCTTCAACTCTAGATCTACAGTTGGAGGTAAGAAAAGTTGGGTTTTGTGAACATTCACCATACCCAAGCTTTAAACCCTTGATTCGAGTATAGTTCCTTGAGATCTTGTAAAACCCCTTTGAAATGATGAATCTAAGGTTTAATAGATGATTTATGTGTTGATCTTGAAGGATTTGAAGAGATATTGACAAGGTGGAAGGAACATTGGGGAGTTTGAAGTGATTGGAGGGTTTGAAGTCGTTCTTGAGCAAAGAAGGTAAGATGGTTTTCCCTCACTTGAATCTAACCTAGATCTAGGTTAGAACCATCCTATAGGACCTTGAAGGTGTGAAGAATGGGTGGGGAAAAGCCCCATTTGAATCCCCAAAGAATGGAGAAAGTTGGGAAGAAACAGGGTGTTTCCCACCAAGATCGGTGGGTACAACCGGTGGGCCCCTACCCGCCTGTGGGTACCCACCTGAGAAGGCAGGGGGCCTTCGGGCCCAATCGGCGGGCCCTACCGGCGGGCCCAACCGGTGGGCCCCTACCCGTCGGTCCTAGCAGGGGCCCCTGGCCCAACCAGAGGGTACAACCGGTGGGTACAACCGGCGGGCCCCTACCCGCCGGTCCCAACCGGTGGGTATACCGGTGGGCCAGACTACCCACCTGTCTACCCACCCATGTGGCCCCGAAGGTGATCCTTATGTCCGATCAAATCCAAATCAGACGTGTGACCTTCTTTTGACGTTCTAAACATGATTTTGACATCGGATTTCATTAATTTTGATTCTAAAATGGTGAAGTACTAACCCCGCTCAATTATGTTAGGTTCACCAAATCCTACCCAATTCGCTCTGGATCTCACCCGTACCGAACGGGAATCCTTGTACGCTACAAGTAAGTGGAGAGAGGACGTTTGGCCTTGTTTCAAGGCATTGTTTGGCATTCATTTAAATATATCTAATCTGGTCATGTCATCATGAATATGCTATGTAGATTAGTCATTCCACACATTGATGCGCATATGTGCTATGTTTACTTTTCAAATGCCAATTGAATGAGATGTTTATATGTTGAATGTGGACATCATAGTGCATAATGCATTGATAGACTAGATGCCGTAGTCGGCTTGGAAACGAATGCATTGGTGGCCCGTGGAATGGGACACGGTGGCACTATGCAATCGTACTATTGTCATATACGAGCATGCGGTATTAGGATTCTCACCATCCCGTGCTACGACCCTTCCCAACAGGGGTTAAGGTGTTGGGTTACCATTTGGGGGGAAGCAGGGGTCGTGGTTGTCGGACACTGTGGCGGTTAGGCATTACGCCCGGTGAGTCATGTAGGACAGTCGGTAACCCCGGTGGTACATTCAAGAGGGCCAATCGTACTGCTTTTAAATTGCTGGAGTCAGCACCTTTATTTTCAGTCATTTACATTTCTGTTGAGAGCCGGTGGACGGCATTGTCTTTATTTTTCCGAGTACTCACGGTGGGCCTTCTCCGACAGCCCTATGGGCGTATCGTGGGAGGGAGTTCGCGGCTCGTACCCGGAGTATACGCGCACTGTGGTTGTAGTAGCACTAAAACCAAGGACTTAGTAATGTTGCTTAGGTGGATGTAATTTAAAATGTATAGCATGGCATGTAGTGCATATGACGTGTTGTGATGTGTGGACTGTTGTGTGTGGTCCATCTTTCTACTTACTGAGCTAGTGAGCTCATCCCACGTGTACACCCCCTTTTTAGATGATTTTGCAGGTCATACATCTGAGGAGTATGGGGTGGGTCCCACAGTCGAGTTTCCTGAAGAGGACTGGTGGACCCCTGAGGAGTTAGAGCACGGCGTAGACTGCTCGTGCGAGAGCTGTGCTGCGGGACAGCACTTCTGAGGCCGTTCTGAGCTCCACTTCTGAGGCCGAGCTGAGCTCTTCTATGTGATGCCGAGCTGGGCACAACCCTTGATGCCGAGCCGAGCTCTAGCCTTGATACCGAGCCGAGCTGTGTACTCTGATGGTTTTTGATGATTTCCTGTATATACTTGATATTTGAATTTTATTCTTTTTGTGTATATATCATGCCTTCGGGCCCAAATGTATATAATTATTGTATCACCATTCGGGTATCAAGTATATGGGATTTATTCATATGTAAAACTTAGTCTTCCGCTGATCTGATGAACTTATGTTAGTGTGCGTATGCTGTGGTGGAATACAGTATCTGATGATCCTGGCAGGTTTGGGTTAACCGGTGTTAACTCGGTCACCGCTCCGGTTCAGTGTGAACGGGGTGTGACAAGCCGCTTCTTCAACTCTTGAAAACTTTCTTCACACTCCTTTGACCAATCAAACTTTATACCCTTCCTAGTCAGCTTTGTCATTGGTGCTGAAATCTGAGAAAAGTTCTCGATGAAGCGTCTATAGTAACCTGTCAAACCCAAGAAACTTTTAATTTCTGTTACAGTCTTGGGTACCTCCCAGTCTACTACAACTTTTACCTTATCTAAATCCACTGTGATTCTGTTTTCAAACACCACGTGTCCTAGGAATCCAACTTGTTTGAGCCAAAATTCACACTTGTTGAATTTCGCATACAATTGTTGCCTCTTAGTCTCTGTAGTACCATCCTCAAGTGTTTTGCGTGGTCTTCTTCTGACTTCGAGTAGATCAAGATATCATCAATGAAAATAATGACCCGCTTATCAAGAACATCGTGAAACACTTGGTTCATCAAATCCATGAAAGTTGTTGGTGCATTAGTATGAAAGTTGTTGGTGCATTTGTCAACCCAAAAGACAACATTAAGAACTCATAATGACCGTACCAAGTTCTAAAGGTTATCTTTGGTATATCACTATTCTTTATCTTGAGTTGATAATACCCGGATCTGAGGTCAATCTTGAAAATACCTTAGCGCCTTATAGTTGATCAAACAGATCATCAATATGTGGCAATGGATACCGGTTCTTAATAGTTAACTTGTTCAACTCCCGGTAATCAATGCACATACGCAAGCTTCCATCTTTCTTCTTAACAAACAACACTGGAGCACCCTAAGGCATATGAATCCCTTCTTCAGTAGATCTTGCAACTGTACTTGCAATTCTTTTAATTCTGCTGGTGCCATTCTATATGGAGCCTTTGACATTAGGGCAGCTCTAGGAATCAAATCTATAGCAAATTCCAACTCCCTATCAAGTGGTAGTTGAGTCAGATCATCTAGAATTTTTTTTGGGAATTCTTTAACTACCTCTACTTCCTCTAGAGGTGTGACCCTTGCATCTAAATCAATCACTGATGCTAGGTACCCTTGACATCCATTTTCCAACAACTTCACCGCTTGCAGACCAGAAATGAGGACCTTCTTAGCCCGCTTTGTCATATCTGCTTGATATATCAGTTCCTTCCCTTCATTATCGATCATCTTGATCTGCTTCTCAGCATACATCACGCTTGCTCAATGTGTTGATAACCAATCCATGCCTAGTATAACCTCAAAGTTTTTCATGTTGAACTTGATGAGTAGGGCATTTAACTGCTTTTCACTTATCTCAATGGTGCATGGCCCATATACTTCCTTCAACTGTGAAATTTTGCTTGTAGGTGTACTAACTATCACCTTATGCTCTAGTATTTTAGGTGTCATGTCAAGTTTCTCCATAAATCTCTTTGATGCAAATGAATGCGAAGCCCCTGAAACAAACAAGACATATGCTGGTATACCTGATACAGGTAGGACACCTAATACAGTAATGCACATAAGTATAACATGTCATCAATATTTACCAAAAGGTAGTTCTCAAATTAAATCGTACCTGTGACCACTTCTATGCTAGCTTTAGCTTCCCCAACTGACAAAGCATACATCCTTATGGTTGACTCCCCTGAGTCACAGTAGGTCTATGTCCAGAAGGCTGGTTAGTTGGTAGGGCTGGTCGGGCTCGGAAGTCTTTAATAAAATGCCCATACGCATGACAATTAAAACAATGGTCCTACAAAGCTTGAACCAGAGCATGAGCTCTCTGAGCCTGACCTGTAGCAAGTAGAGGGCGAGATGGCCTAGTAACTGTGGGTATCATACTGGTATTCAGGCAGAAAGATGTAGTACCCGGTCCACCAGTGGGTTGAGGAGGATAACCTGATGGCCTGTAGGGATGCCTATATGAAGGACCAAATCTGTATGATCCACGAAAATTCTTACTCGGGCCACCTGAATTCACACAAGGGTTCACTCTCTTCTATACTCCAGGTGTAAGGGATGATTCACTTTTCATCTTATCTTCTATGGTTTTGGCCTTCTGTATAATCAAGGCATAGTCGGTGAGATCTAATGCCTCAAGTATCGTGCCAATGAATTTGCAAAGAACAACTCCTTGAATTGTTCCCATATGGGTTCTGGGTGTGTAGCAAACAATATGGATTTTGAGGCTTGTCATCAGGAGTTGGCCTCATTCTTAAACTGTAACCCCACACAAATAATCTTTTGAGCATCGTTGCACTCAATCACTTCAAATATCTTCTCAATTTCTTGGATCCATCGATCCGGTTCCAAAGGGTCACTTCCCACCTTAGTGAATATAGGTGGTAGGTTCCTGTTAAATGAATCCACCACTCTTGTGGTATGGCCCACCAGCTGAAAATATGGTGCATATACCGGATGGTACGGGTAAGGAGGTGGCATCATATATGGAGGTGTACCATGAGGTAGTATGGGTGATGTGCCTCCAACTTTGTTTTGAGGGTGATGCCAGGTGGTGTACCTCCAACCTGTGCCCCAACAGTAGGCCTTCTAGTTGGACCTTATGGAATATCTACCCGAGGAGGATGACCTGGTAGTGCAACATACCACTGCTATTGCATAGCAGTCATAAATTCCTACTGTTGCTGGAGAATTTGCTGATGGAGATTCTGATTCAATTGTTGAATCAAATTCTCAACATCACTAGGGGTAAGTACTAGTGGAGGATCAAGAAGTGTAGCCATGGGTGGATCCTTATGATCCACATTTTGATCAATTGTCTCTAGAGGTTACGGGTTAGATGCTTTCCCTGTAGGTTGAGGCCTCCTATTGATTAGTGGCCTACCAATGGGATGAGTACCTCGAGGTGCACCCCGAGCGATACCCTCGGATCTAGTGAGTGCCATTGCTAGTGTACCTGATTTGCATAAAAATTCCGTATATATTAGTATTACAACTCATTAGACAATTGTTCGAAACTTAGCTTGCAACTTTGTGCACTTCCATCCCAAAACAATCAACGAAACGTGCACATAATAATTCAAATTCCAAATTTGTATTTCATTATACGTGTCGGCCCAAATCTCCCATATAAACTCATAGTTTTTCAAAAATGACCTTTAAACCCACCAATGTAGGCCATGTAGGACCCATCGGTGGAATCGGACCCTTACTGCCAAAATCGATGGGCTAAAGACAGGTGGGCCTAGTTGGCTGAAACTGATGTCGAAGTTACCCAAGGTTGCATTTTAAAGGGGTTTTAAACCCAGTTTTTTGCCCATTTCCTCTCCTTTCCCTTCCATTCAAACTCAGGCGATTTTGGACGATCCTTGGGCAATTTCTTATGACTCGACTCATCGAATCGATGCAACGATCTATCCAAGTTTGCCTTCTCTATTACTCCATCTTCAAGGTAAGATCATAAACCCTTTTTTTCTTAAAATTTTTGGGTTTTCTCTCTTTTCAATGGAAAAATCGCCAATGTGGTTGGGCCTTTGATTTTCTCTGTGGAAAACGATTCATATGCTAATGTAGAGCTTAGATTTAGGTTTCTAAGTAGTTTGATCCATGAAATGAAAACATTGGAAAAAATTTCCCCTTTTTATAGCCTAAACAGTGATTTTGGGGATTTTCTTGTGCATTTCTCTTATCTATGTCAATCTAGCATCCACATTATGGATTTCCTTGTTTCCCTTATAATATTAGGCTTCTCTTGTGTTTACTAACCGTTCCTTTGCAATTTGCCCTAAATTTGGAAGGCATGATTGTCCTAAAATCCTTATATAACTTGCCCAAACAAAGAGGGCAACAACAGTAGGAAAATTTATACCTAGCAAAATCTTAAATTCCTTATTTACATTTGAATCATAAATCTTCAAGCATATTAGAATCATCATTAGTTGTTTCCTTTGAAATTTAAACCTTCCATTTGACTAGATTCCCAAATTTGAAATTTTTTTCTTGATTGGTATACTTGTTTGAAATCCTTTAATTTCTTATTCCAAACCCAAATAGGGATACACTATCTCTTATTTAATCTAGTACGGTATCTCGTGTTCTCTTGAAAGGATCTATTCATTGTATGCATTCTTGGACTGTACACACATTAAGACCACATCTCATTTGGGTCACTATATACCTCAATTAACACATGCATTATCTCATTCATCGATTTGCATCTCCTATGTTTACTTAGTGATTTCCATCACCTTAATCCTTCTTACCTATGTATTTTCACTTAGCCAGTTTAGGTATTCGGGTTTGATGATTTGAAATGAACTAGCTCAAATCACATTTCCTAAAAATTTTCTGCCATATGCTATTATAGCTCATTATATTCATCTCTTTGATTCCATTTCTACTATCTGTCTCAACTTGATACTCCTTATACTTTGACTTCTTATTTTACATCATGTGCTTATCTCTCTTTTTTGCAATTTCAGGATGCCACCAAGAAGAGGAAAGGAATCTGTAGAGCCATCAAGGAAGAGAAAAACTTCCAAGGCTAAAAAAAGAGAGGTGGGGTCTAGTTCTTCAGCCCATCTCTATCTAGGGAATGGGAGCACCCATCCGACTATGATGATATGGCCTTCCTCAGTGTGAGAGTTGCATCATTGTGGAGTACTTTCCGCTCACTACCTGTGATGTTGGAAAAATAGGTGATTGTGGAGCACTTTCTTGCATTCACCTCATGGATAGGTTTTCTGCCCTTGATTGGGAGTCTATCCTCAACATTGAGTGACCATGCTACAAGGGCTTGGTGAGGAGGTTCTACTACAACCTGAAGGCCACGGAAGAGGGGGAGTTCGCCATAATCAGTATGGTGAAGGGTGTAGAGATCATCCTTACTGTAGATCGATTGGCGGAGATTTTAGGGATCTCTTTAGAGGGTATTCCCTACTACAGTCCTCCCAGGACCAGCAGCATAGGCCCACTGATGAGCCAAGACATGCAGGAGCACATCTATAAGGTGATTAGTGTTCACGAGCAAGGCCTGCATCCGAGTTGGACTTTTCCCCTGAGGGTAGGGTATTTGCTAGGTTGGTGCAGTTCAACCTAGCTCCTAGGAGTGGTCATTGGAATCAGGTAGGTTTCATGCCTACCTACCTAGCTACTTGCTTGCTAACTGCCCTTGAGGGTAATGTACCTAGACTATGCCTTCCCAACTTCATACTGAGGTCTATACATTATCATACCTTGCATCCCGAGGATGCCAGCCTACCCTATGGCAGAGCTTTCCCAAGGGACAAGTTCTCTGTAAGGAATTTGAGGCAGATGAACCTACGTGCCTTGATGGTAGAGCCTCAGGTAGCCGAGGAGCAGGGTAAAGATGACGGGGACTATTTCCCGTATCAGGAGGAGGGTTTCCAGGGGATACCTGATCAAGAGGATATCAAAGAGGAAGAGGTTTTGGAGGAGGTGCCTTTGGATACTAGGGTGGCAGATCCAGCTTTTCCTAAAGCTGGGGGTTCTAGATCATCTAGAGCTAGTCGCCCAGATATCCTTAGTGCTTCTGGCACACAGGCCTCAGCTCCCCCACCTACCGGAGAGGCATCTGTCCTATAGGACCTACTATCAGAGTTAAGGACCTTGAGGGAAGGCCAAGCTGAGCTCAGAGTTTAGCTTGGAGAGAGTGCGGCTAGGGAGCAGGAGTTTCTTATGAGAGTGGATGAGAACACCAGTAGAGAGCTCTAGATGTGGAGACAGTTTAGAGAGATGGAGTCCAGATTTCAGCGACTCACCTAGGATATGTACCACTCTTCTAGGGTGATCTTTGCTAATGTTTGATGCCTACAAAAGAGAGTGATGCACCTCTATGATCGATTCACTAATTGGGACACGCGTCTCGGGATTGACTCTCAAGTTCACTTAGGAGAGCCTTTCAATGTCTCTAGCGATAACTTTGACTAGTGTTTTAGGCTGATGGCCTATCCTCTTCTGACCTTGTACCTGTCATTCTTACTTGACTTTGTTTTAATTGATAGTCTTAACTATTTTGGATTTCATAGTTGACTTTTATACTTTATTGACATGATCAAACTAAGTATAGCTTTAAGAAATGATAGCATCTGTCATTCATTTTCTAATTTAATTCATTTGTGTACTTAGAGTTTGAATTGTGACCTTGATAGTAACTATAAATTTCTGAATGGTTTGCTTATATTAAACTTCGTGGTTTGATGGTCCCCGACACGACCACCATATGTTATTATCTTATTATTCTTGTTGTCTATCAGCTTTTATATTTGAAAATTTTTGGTTTTCTCATTTTGTGCCATTATGTTGCCAAAATTTTGTTAAAATTTTCACTACCAAGTAAATTCAATTGTGACAATTTCAAAACTAGTTAACCAGGATTCATTTTATCAATGCATGCATGCTGTGAAATGCAAGAGCTGCAAATTTTACATTTAATTAAGGCTTTTTAAGTTTTCATATGATTTTTATCTTCACCCATCCTAGACCTATTATAGTTTCTATGGGGTCTAAGCAGTATGATGTAGGCAGGTAGAGCATCATGCTCTGATACCACCCTTGTCACACCTGCTCGCACAAAATCGAGCCGGTGATCGAGTTAACACCAGTTAACTCACAAACTTACTAGGATCAACAATGCAGTAACTGTAATACATCATACATCTACTAAACTAAGATAAGACCTGTATTTTTAGCAGAAGACCTGTTCATAATAATACTTGTAATTGTTTCTCAAATACTTAATACCCAAATTGAATAATAAAAGTTACATACATTTGGTCCGAAGGCATGATATATACATAAAAATATAACAATTTAAGCATCAAGTAATCAAAAGGGAGTACATCAAAAAGAATAAAAAAGAATCACTCAGGAGTCACAGCTGCCATGTAGCACATCCTCTCACGTGCAATTGGCACCGTGATCGAACACATCGAGGACCCACCAGTCCTCAAAGGGAAACTCCACGATGGGGCCCGACTCCTGATCTCTAGGCGAGTAACCTACAAAATCACCCAAAAAGAGTTGTGCATGTGGGATGAGCTCACTAACCCAGTAAGTAGAAAGGAAGACCACACAAGAAAAACCATACAAATAGTCACAACACAAATAATCCTATATGCAATTCATTTTAACCCTATTAGCCTAATAACATTACTAGGTCATAGGTTATGTGCTACTCACAACCACAGTATGTGTACACCTCGGGTATAAGCCACGAACCCCATCCCGTAATACGCCCATAGGGTTGTCAGAGAAGGCCCATCATTGGTATCAGAATTTAAATACACACCGACCACTGGTAAATTTAAATGATAAAAAGTAAATGGGTGCCTCCACCCGAAATAAAAGCAGTACAATTGACCCTCTAAATATACCACCGAGGTTACCGACTGTCCTAGCGATCAGCTGTGCGTACTTCTAACCACTACAGGAGTTCAACAACCACAACCCAATGCTTCCTCCCAATGATCCTCCAATAGGTAAACCCCTGTTGGGAAGGGCTATAGTACAAGGGTAAATCACATCCTAGCCACATGCCTCTACATGAGCATAGTACGATTACACAATAGTGCCGCTTCCCATACCACGAGCCACAATGCACTCATTTTTAAGCTGGCTATGGCATCTAATCTAGCATATATATCATGTCCAAATAAAACTCTTCCATCACATACATCAAGACATAAAGTATATTCATCATAAAGCAAAGCATAGCATGTTATGTAAATGCATATATAATGTTTGATATGGCATATGTGATGTCTAGTCTACACACAAGTGATATGATGACATGGCTAGACTAACATATGTTAAGTGATGCATAACATTTTGAAATTAAATTAGAGTCCACTCCCCACTTACTTTTATATGTACACAGTGCTTGTACCCAGTACAAAAAAGATCCGATGTGTGGGTATGCGTATGTTAAGTGTAACCTATCATAAACATAATGGTTTATCATTTCACTATTTTGGGGCCAAAATCATCATGTTTGAAAACTAAAATTAGGTTTAGAATCATAAATGGGGATTACCCATAAAAATTCAGACCAATTATGAGAATTCTGGAAAGATAGGTGGGCTAGAGCCAAAGACAAGCGGGCTATGTAGCCCATCGATTTTAGCCTGTCGGTTAGACCAAAGCCCAAAAGCTGAGTTCTGGGAACTCAGCTGGGCTAAAACCAGAAGACAGATGGGGTAAAAATACCCCCAGTCTTTAAACGAAATTTTTTCCAACCTCATTCCCAAGTTTCCTTTAGTTTAGGAAACTTATTTGGGGACGATCTGGAAACTCAAATCACTTATCTAAGGTCCAATCATGTACCTCAACTTATATCTAAGATCAAATCAAAAGAAAAAGGAAGATTCTTACCTCTTTCTCAAGAACACCAATGAAACCCTAAATTCCACTTCATTTGCTCAAGAACCTCCAAATACTCTAGATCTTCATTAATACTCCTTCCATATCCTTTAAAATCATTATACACACCTTCCATTAGACCTTAGATTTGATTATCCAAGTAGGATTAGCAAAATCCAAGTGGGCTCTTTCCCAAAAATCAAAAAGAGGGTTTAAGAAAAGGGGTTTTCCTAAGAATCCTTGGAATGTGTACAATACCTACCTAAAATCAAAGATCTCGGTGAGTTGATCATTAATCCAAGCTCAAAATACTAAGACCCAGCTCCGGTGAAGCTCTACATTCGATTTTTCTTTATTCTTTCTTCTTCTTCTTTCTCTCTCTTCTTTACTCTCCCTCTGACCAACTAACATTAATGAGGGAAAAGACAATTAATGTCTCCTCTTTTATACCTAGGCCCCCCAAAATATCTTCTAAATCTCAGGTGGGCTATCTTAAGTAGATTAAATCTCAGGTGAGTTATCTCAGGTGGGCTATATCTCAGGTGGGTACATCTCAGGTGGGCTAAATCTCAGGTGGGCTATCTCAGGTGGGTATATCTTAGGTGGGCTTCAATGGGAATAAACTCTCACTTAATATTAGATTATGTTAGTACCCAGAAAAACTAGTACGTACCTTCATTTTTTGTACATAGCCTTGTTATGCGTGCAACTGCAAGGTTTGGGTGCACGTATTACACTTGGTACCCGCTCGGCCATGTCAGGACAACCCAAATTCAAGGTCACCCTTGCTACCATGTTCCATATGGTACCTGTGTTGGTTCTCTTCGGTTCAACCCTTATATGATCAAACCAAGTCATTACGGGTAATTAGACCAGGTTTAGAAAGTAGGGTATCACACAAGGGGTTTGGGAGATCAGTGAGAATGTGTAAATTTTAGTCCCATATCGCCTATAGAGAGATTTCTGGGCTAGTTGATAACGTCTAGCCTGCTTAACATGGCACAACGAGTTTTAAAGCCTTGAGGACCATGGGCCAAAGAGGACAATATTGTGCCAAGGTTAATGGGGCCAGGGCATTACATATTTTTAGAATACTGAAGAAAGGAGATGAAAATTACAAAGAAAACTTCTATTAAGTGCTTAAATTGTGTAGCATTAGACACTTTGCATCCAAGTGTACCAAGGGAAGTTGAATGATTCTAAAGATGAAGAACAACATGATGACATTGACAAAAAGGAAAAGAAAAAGTATGTGCCCAAGAAGAACTACAACTTCAAGGAAAAGGGGTTGATCACAAAGAAGATTTCCACCATATTAGAAGAAGAACTTGAAGATAAGGAAGAAGGACATGAATGTGATCAAATACTCTTTATGACCATTGCAGATGCAACTTCTCTCAAGGAAGTTCAAAATTCAAAAGAAACTGAAAAGGAAGTTGAGGGAGAATATGACTTGGAGGTTGAGATTTATACAATAGTGAAAGATTTTAGAGCAGAAAAGAAAAGAGTCAAATTACTTTAAATTCAATTGGAAGAGACTAAGGAAATAGTGGATCAACTGAAAAATGCCATTGAAGAGGTAAATATCAAACTATCCTCCAAAGAAGAAGAATGCATTTTTCTCAAAGAGCAAATAGACATTCTAAGAGATGAGCTTGATGAGACACATAAAAGAAGATATTTGGAAGTCACCTCACCATCCCCTCCAGTTGAGACTCATAAATCAAAAGACTAAGAAGTAGAATCTCAGTCAACCCAATCATAATATCCATCCTCTAGTAACTCAAAAGGGAATGTGCTGGATGAAATCTTAAACTATCAAGGATCACCTCATATGGAAATAGGCCTTGGTTAAGTGCAAGAAGGACCTACAATAGTTAAGAAAACTACAAGAAAGGGAAATGTAAAAATTCCTGTGGGATTTGTGAGATAAAAGCAAAGAATTCCTACTATAAGAAAAGTGCTAGAGCATAGGACTGATAGAGATCGCTTCACCAAAGTTAGTTCTCAAATGACAAACAATTTCAACAAGAATGGCTTGTAGAGACAAGGTTTTGGAGGATACTATTATGGTTGCAACAACTATAGACATAAGATGTTATAATGCAATCAGACCAGTGGCAGTGATGAGAAAGAATAGATTTGCTCCCTTGGTAGAGAACAATGTTGAATGCTTTAAATGTCATAGATTGGGGCATATTGCTAGCGAGAAATTTTCAAACAATATTTCCTTCACAAAGGCAACTAAGATGAATATGAATAGTAATTTCCCAAGAGAGAGAGGGTTCAAAGAAACCAGATAGAAGTAAGTAGAGAAGCATGAGAGCACATTACTATTATAGAAAAGGTAGTGTGGGTTGAGAAGAGAACAAATAATTCTTTAATTGTGCATTTACCTTTCAAATCTCCCAGTAGACCTCTACATTGGATACTTGACAGTGGATGCTCCACTCACATGACAAGAGATAGGAGTAGGTTTCTAAACTTAACCTCAATTGAAGGTGAAGTGGTTAGATTCGGAAACAATAATGGGGCGAAACTTAAAGGATGAGGCTCAATGATCTTAGACAATGGAAAGATCAAGTCTAACAAGATGTTATATGTTAGTGGCTTAAAACACAATGTCCTTAGTGTAAGTGAAATATATGATAATAGAAATGAAGTCATCTTCACCAAAGAAGATTGTGTTGTCAAGAAAGTTAGAAACAGAAAAATATTTACTTAAGGTGCAAGACTCCAAGAATGTATATGTTTTATCATAATAAGATGATGGTAGGTGTATGATGGGGCAAGATGAAGAAAATCGGATATGGAATAGAAGATTGGAGCACATCAACTTCAAAATTTTGACCGATTTGAGCAGAGAAGCAGCAGCAAGCGATCTTCCAAAGATCAAGATTCCATCAGATCATATTTATGGGCCTTTCCAAATAAGGAGGCAAACCAGAGCAACTTACAAGCTTAAGGAATATTACAAGAGCAAGCCCCTTGATTTGGTTCACATAGATTTGTGTGGGTCCTATGAGGACATAAGCTTTTGGAGGAGAGGGATTGTAATACCCCACTTCTTAAACCTGGTCTGATTACACGGTTGACCTGGTTTAACCATACAGGACCCGAACCGGAGAGAGTTAATACGGGTTCCTTATGGACCATGATGGCAAGGGTGACCTTAATCACCGGCTGGCCAGACAAGTCTGAGCTAGTGCTAGAGGAGACGGGTGTACCCAAGCCACGTACATGCACATATCATAAGGCCATGTACGGATAAAGTAGGTATGTAGCCATATCTTAAGGTGCATACGTATATTTCATCTTATGCCAAGAGTGAGATTCGTGCTGAGGGCCGAATTCTGTCAAAATCCCACTTGTTGGCCAAGTTTTGGCCCTCAGGTGGGCGGTCACAGGTGGGCGCATCCACCCACTTGAGTGACCCACCCATGTGATTACTTAGTTATTTTAGAAAGTATAAATAACATTTATGAGTTTTCATTTTCTCATTTATGTCATTCGGGTGGTTGGTGAAAAGAGTAAAGAGGAGAGAGAAAAGGAAGGAGAAAAGAGAACGGAGAAGAAGGGGAGGAAGAAGAAGTAGGGGAAGGATTTAAGCGACGCTGAGGCTTGATCTTCCCATTCAGATGCTAGAAAAGTGATCTCCAATACGAGATCTACGTTTAGAGGTGAGCAAAGGCTGGGTTCCTTAAACTTTCACCATACCCAAGTAAAACCTTTGATTTGGGTAGAGTTTCTTGAGGTCTTGTAAATCCCCCTTGAGATGATGAATCTAAGGCTTAATAGATGGTTTATATGTTGATTTTGAAGGATTTGAAGAAGTGTTTACAAGGTTGAAGAAGCATTGGTGATTTGAAGTGATTTTGGGGTTTCGAAGGAATTCTTAAGCAAAGAAGGTAAGATGGCTTTCCATTCCTTAAATCTAACCTAGATCTAGGTTAGAACCATCTTATGAGACCTTGAATGTGTGAAGAATGAGTTTGGAAAAGCCCCATTTGATTCCCCTAAGGTTGGGGGAAGTTTGGGAAAAGATGGCATTTCTCGCCAAGACCTGTGGGCCAAACCGGTGGGCCAAATGGCCTGCCTGAGGGCACCCACCTGAGAGGGCAGACCCTCGAACTGGGGGGCCAGACCAGCGGGCCGACCGGTGGGCCGACCTACCCACCGATCAGGACCGATGGGTCTGACTAGTGGGTCATGACAGGTGGGCTGTCCGACCCACCCGAGAGACTCCCAATGTGATTTTTTCGTCCGAATGGGCCCAAAATGGACGTGAGACCTTCTTTTAGGATTCTAAACATGATTTTGTCACCAAATCTTGTTAGTTTTGACCCTAAAGTGGTGAAATGCTAACCCCATTCACTCATGATAGGTTCGCCAAATCTTACGCTTCTCGCACCGGATCTCACCCGTACCAGGCGTGAGTCTTTGTACACTACAGGTAAGTGGGGAGAGGATGTTTGGCCTTATTTTAAGGCTTGTTATACAATTGTATCTAGATTAGCCATGTCATCATGCAAATTATATGTAGCTTAGCCATCTTCACATTATCTTATGCCATGTGTGTTGTGATTATTTTCTCAATATTAAATGATGATGTGCTTATGTGATGAATGTTGACATCATTGTGCATAATGCATTAATAGACTAGATGTCGTAGTCAGCTTGGAAACGAGAGCATTGGTGGCCCGTGAAATGGGACGTGGAGGCACTATGCAATCGTACTTTGTCATATAGGAGCATGCGGTGTAGGATTATTACCTTCCCGTGCTACGACCCTTCCCCATAGGGGTTGAGGTGTTGGGTTACCATTTGGGGGGAAGCAGTGGTCTCGGTTGTCTGGTCACTGTGGCGGTTAGACATATGCCTGACTGGTCATTAGGACAGTCGACAATCCCGGTGGTATATTCAAGAGGGCCAATCGTACTGCTTTTAAATTACTGGAGTCAGCACCTTTAATTTCTGTCATTTACTTTATGTTGAGAGCCGGTGGTCGGCATGTTTTACTTTTCTGAGTACTCACCGTGGGCCTTCTCCGACAGCCCTATAGGCGTATCGCGGGATGGAGTTCGTGGCTCGTACCCGGAGTATACTCGCACTGTGGTTGTAGTAGCACTAAACCAAAGACTTAGTAATGTTGCTTAGGTGGATGTGATTAAAAATGTATTGCATAGCATATAGTGCATATGGTTGTGATTTGTTGTGTGGACTGCTGTGTGGTCCTTCTTTTCGCTTACTGAGCTAGTGAGCTCATCCACGTGTGCACCTCTTTTAGATGATTTTGCAGGTCATCAATCTGAAGAGCATGGGTCGGGCCCCACAGTCGAATTCCCTAAGGAGGATTGGTGGGTCGTTGAAGAATTAGAGCACGACACGGATTACTCGTGCGAGGGCTGTGCTGTGGGACCGCAGTTCTAATATCGAGCTGAGCTCTACCCTTGATACCGAGCTGAGCTCTACATTTTGATACCGAGCTGGGCTCTACCTTTTGATACCGAGCTGAGCTCTACTTCTAATACCGAGTTGAGCTGACTTTGATTTTTGATGATTCCTTTTGTGTACTTGATATGTAAATTGTGTTCTTCTTGTGTAAATATCATGCCTGCGGGCCCACATGTACTTAACTATGTAATTACAATTTAGGTATCAAGTATAATGGGAATATTTACAGGTAAACTAAGTCTTCCACTGAACTGTTGAATACTTTCTTAGTTGTATGTGTGCTGTGGTGGGATACTGTATCAGATGATCCTGGCCGGTTTAGGTTAACCGGTGTTAACCTAGTCACTAGCCCGGTTCTGTGTGAACGGGGTGTGACAATGGTGGTATCAGAGCTTGATGCTCTATTCCCCTCATAGCATACCATTAGACCCCATAGAATCTATAATAGGAAATGAGATTGGGTTAATGTACAATCTTTAAAGAGATAAAAGTCGAAGAAAGAAAGTAATAAAAATGGTTGCATTTAGATATTGCATTCATGGCATGCATTAGAGAAAATGAGAGGTTAATTAATTGAGGTTATAACCCATCGAGTACGAGTTTAATGAAATTTCGGCAGCATAACGGTACAAAACGAGATTTCTAAAAATTTTTCACACAAACACCTGATAAACAACAGATATATATACATCAATAATTATAATTAACAAAAGACACCACAACTAAACTACACAAGTATTCAAATATACAAATTCACCACAAACCACCATCAAAACACATCACCCCACAAATAAGTCCAGTTACAGAGAAAGTACAAAGAATGAGAAAAGAAAGAAAAAAATACAATAAGATCAACAAAATGAAACAGGTGAGAAGCTGGTGTGGACGAGCTAAGTCCTTACTGATCATCGTCATCGTCATCGTCCAATACTACTACGTTCACCTGAGGTCTAGAGTTAACGTTGAGGCAATGGTCGTAGTAGTCAAACCTCGAGTTCACCAGTCATACCTCCCTCTGAAGTCGGCCAAAATCTGCTGAAATGGCATTGGCCGTTGTATCCAAGTCCTGGCCCAGTCAGAGAAAGGAATTCTCCAAAGTAGCCTGCCTCTCCAGGATGCGTTCCTCCCTAGAAGCACTCTCATCCAGTCTTCTTAACAGCTGATCTTGGCCATCCTTCAAAGCCCTCATAGTGGACATCATGCCCTCAAAATCATATGCACCACTCTCAGGTGGTGGGGCTCTATGTTGTGGGCTTGCAGCTCTAGGGAAGCCATGATCAGCACCTCTCGACTCCTGAGGTACCTCCTCAAGGATGTCCTCGTCCACAAAATCCTCCTCCCCACCCTGAGGAACATAGTCCTCATCCTCCTCACTAGACTCCTCCTCCATGGGAACATCGTCCATAGGGGCAGCCCTCCTATCCCTACCTCTCTGAGCTCCTGCTCTCTGAGGTACATCCATAAGAGTGTGGAGACCCATCCTCAAGAGATTTCCCCTATCGAACTTATCTGCTGGAGTCTTCCCCTCCTCACCACTCAGGTCCACCCCAAAGAACTCAAAGATCCTGGTGAGGATCCTGCCATATGAAAATCCTCTGTCCTCGGGGTGTGAAGTATGGTGCTCCATCGTCTTGAGGATGACGCAAGGCAAGCATAAGTGCTCGGTGCCTCCCTCTAAGGCCGTATAGATGCAGTAAGCTAAGAAGGCCGCCATGAAGCCCACCTGGTTTCGATGACCTCCTCTGGGGAGCAAGTTGAAATGGACCAATCGGGCAAACACACGAACCTCCGGGAAGAATGATGTCTCAAAATCTGGACGCGCACTGCTGCCACAGATGGTCTCATAGATGTGGTCCGGTGTCTCCAAACTCATGAACGGGCCCATGGGCTTACTCCTGGGAGGACTATAGAAATGGTGCCCAGCTGAAGAGATACCCAAAATACTAGCCAGGGTGTCCACGGTCAGCTGAATGTCCACCCCCTTCACCATACTGATTATAGCATACTCCCCGTACTGGTAGGAAACCTCCAAGTTGCAGTAGAATCTACGAACCAACTGCTCGTAGCATGGACGGTCTATGTGGAGGATAGACTGCCAGCCCAGTGCTGTGAACCTCTCCTGAAGCTGAACCTTATGGAAGTCGTCAACTACCACAGTCTTCTCCATCATTACAGACCTCTTCAGGAAGGCCTGCCAGTTGGTTGTTGCCTCTGAACAGCAGAAGGGCTCCTCATCATAGTTGGAAGAATCGATAGGGGCAGGTCCAGGTCGCCCTGTGCGAGGGGCTGGAGAACTAGTCCCCACACTCTTCCATTTGGAAGTGGTGGTCTTACGCCGAGTTCCAGAGGATGCGGGCTCTTTGCCTTTGTGAGAAGACATCCTGGCAAGAAAACAGGAAAAAGGGTTGAGTAAGGAAAAAGGAGTAACAAAGGGAATAATAGATGGGTGAGTAGTAAGAGGAAGCCCCAAAACCCAATTCTCGCAAAACAGAAAATGTGACAAGTGAGGAGTGATAAAAAGCCTATGAATGAAATGCCTGGCCAGTGACAAGATAGAGATTATGGAAAAACAACAATGTGACGGAAAGGACATATATATAGCATGGAAAGTAAAGAATGATAGAAAAAAAGTCCCAATTCTCATTGTGCAAGTTCAATCTAAGGAAGAAAAAAAAGAAAAGACCCACAATAGAGTGAAGCATGAAGCTTACATGTTCATGGATGAACAACCATTATTCTACAATTTAGAATAAAAAAAAAAAAAACATCTACTATTATGATATTGAGGTGAAAGAGAATCAAAGAAACCCAACACAGAGATGGATGTTCATAGGAAGAAATGGGATTTCAAGCATAAGGGACTTTCCATGATCTCTACAACATGTTAAGTGCAAAGTAAACATAATGCATTGCATTTGAGTTATTAATTGGGAAGAAAAGGGCAGAAATTGAAGAAATCCCCAAATTTGAGAAAACTAGGGCACAGTTAGGGTTTCTCTCAAAAATTGAGAAGTAAATCCTTAAACTAGAAATAAATCACAAGGGAAACATCACATTTTCATGGAAACACTGTTCTATGGAAAGAAACGCGGGAAAAGAACCTAGATTAAAGACTACACATGAGATCTACCCCCCAAGTACAAGTTCTGAGAAGAAAATGAGGAAGAAACTTACTTGTAAGTGGAGGAGTTGAATCTTCCCAAAAGCGCCGGATCGTTGAGTGAGATCGCGAGTGGAAGCGTCAAGAAGCTCTCAAAAATCGCCTGAGGGAGAGAGAGAGAGAGTGAGGAAGAAATGTGCGAACAAGGAAGAACAGGGGCTTAAATGACCTGTTCGAAATTTCTGCTCGGGTAGGACCGGCAGGCCTATCGGCGGGCCAACCTGCCCGCCGGTGGCAGCCTGCCGATTGAGAGAAAACTTGAAAAAAAATGGGGTTGTTAATATTATTATGATTATTATTAATATAATTATTATTATTATTATTCTTATAATAATATGTTATGGTTAAGTGAGACCATTGTCATACTTGCTAAAGCACTAGCCCTGTATTTTTGGAATTAAGTTGCGGTTAGTTACAAACTATCATACACTATAATACCCTGCATGTTGGCCTATAATTATGTGCAGATATCAATTCTATAGTGTTTAACCAATGTGGTGTATGATATGTTCCAGGTACAGGGATATGATGGTACGTACTAGATCCGGTAGCAATGCACGAGGTACCTCGCGAGGTCCTCGTCCGGTCGGTCGGCCATCGAATCCCAGAAGGTCCCACTCTGTGGGGCAAACCTCACTTCCACAACCTCTAGAGACCTTTGGTCAGGGTGGGGTACAAGAGGACCCACCTATGACTGCACTTCCGAACCCTCCACCGGTTATTACTCCGGGGGATGTTGCTACCATAATTCAGCAGTCACAATAGGCTTTCCAGCAAAAAATGCTTCAGCAACAGCAAGCATTTATGATTTCTATTCAGCAACAATTGGACCTTTCTCAATCAGGTCAACCTCCCTGGATACTTACTCCACAGGACCCACCTGTAGGGTCTGGAACGGGGCCACAAGTGGGAGGTACACCTCCAATTCCACCATTTAGTATTCTTCCATATGTGGTGCCCCCTCCATACCCTTACTATCCAGCTTATGCTCCTAATTACCAGCCGACGAATAATACGTCAAAGGTAGTGGAGTCATTCAAGAGAAACTTGCCACCTGTATTCTCTAAGGTGGGGAGGGATCCAGGAGCTGGAGAAAATATTTGAGGTGATTGAGTGCACAGATGCACAGAAACTCATTTGTGCGGGGTTACAACTCAAGAGGAGGCCAACTCTTGGTGGCAAGCCTCTAAGCCCATATTGTTGGCCGCCCATCCGGAACCCACCTGGGAACAGTTCAAGGAGTTGTTCTTGGACAATCATTACCCACGCAGCTTCAGAGACCGCAAGGAAACGGAATTTATGGCCTTAACTCAAGGAGGTAAGACTATCCTTGAGTATCAGCAGCAGTTTGAGAGCTTATTCCATTTCGCCCCTAGGCATATGAGGACAGCTGAAGAAAAGGCTGTAAGATTTCTGAAGGGCCTAAAGGCATCCATTGGGTCTATACTTGAGGTCTTAGACTTGACCGACTATGGCCAGATTGTGCAGAAGGCCAAGACCATGGAGGATAAGCAGAAGGGAGAACAATCCCTCACACCTGGACTGTGGAAGAGAACAAATTCATTTTCGGATATGGGCAACTCCTCCAAGGCATACCGTGGGTCATACAGTTTTGGGTCTACATATAAGCAGCCTTATAGGCCATCTGGCTATCCTCCTCGACCGGCTGGTGGTTTGGGCTCTGCATCCTTCCGCCCAAACACTAGTGCAGTACCTACAGTTCCAAGGCCGCCCCGACCTCCATCTTCAACGGGTCAAGTGCAGAGGGGCCCCGCCCCAGCTTCAGCATCTCAGATCCGTTGCTTTAACTGTCATTCCTATGGACACTATGCAAAAGACTGTCGGGTCAGACCAGCCTTGCCCTCCAGTCAGCCCTCTGCGTACCGACCTCCCTTAACACAGGGGAATCAACTGCAGGGAAGGATGTATGCCCTATCAGGTGAGGAAGCTGAGACCAGCACAGAAGTGGTAGCAGGTACATTTTAAATTTAAGAATTTCCTTATAATAAATATTGATGACCTGTTGAAATTGTATGCATTGTTACACTAGGTGTCCTATCTATATCGGTCATACTAGCCTATGTTTTATTCGATTCAGGAGCTACACATTCATTCGTATCTAGGAGATTTGCTGAGAAACTTGGCATGTTACCCAGGACCCTAGATCATGGGATGATTGTTAGTATGCCTACTTGTAAAGTTACACAGTTGAAGGAGGTGTATGGGCCGTGCCCAGTGGAGATCAGTGGGAAGAAATTAGAGGCACAACTCATTAAGTTCAATATGCAGAATTTCGATGTTATGCTGGGCATGGATTTTTGTCAGCTCATCGAGCTAATGTGATGTGTGCTGAAAATCTGATTAGCGTGATAGATGACGAAGGAAGAGAATTGGTATACCGCGCAGATAAAATGAAACGGGTGAGAAAGGTCCTCGTCTTTGCCCTTCAAGCGGTAAAATTGTTGGAGAGTGGATGTCAGGGCTACTTAGCATCGGTACTTGATGTTGATGCAAGGATTACACCTCTAGAAGAGGTAAAGGTGGTTAAAGAGTTTCCCGACGTCTTCCCAGATGATCTGATGCATTTACCACCTGATAGATTGGAGTTTGCCATAGATTTGACTCCTGGAGCAGCTCCAGTATCTAAGGCTCCATACAGGATGGCACCAGCTGAATTGAAGGCGTTGCAGATGCAATTGCAAGAATTATTGGAAAATGGGTTTATTAGCCCAAGTGTTTCACCATGGGGTGCCCCAGTATTGTTTGTCAAGAAGAAGGATGGCAGTTTGCGTATGTGCATTGATTACCAGGAATTGAATAAGCTTACCATTAAGAATCGGTATCCATTGCCACGCATTGATGATTTATTTGACCAACTGCAGGGTGCCAAGGTATTTTCAAAGATAGACCTTAGATCAGGCTATTATCAACTCAAGATAAAGAGCAGCGACATACCCAAGACAACATTCAGGACTCGGTATGGTCACTATGAGTTCCTAGTGTTATCTTTTGGGTTAACCAATACACCGGCAGCATTCATGGATTTAATGAATCAAGTATTTCATGATGTCCTTGATAAATAGGTAATTATTTTTATTGATGACATCTTGATCTACTCCAAGACAGAAGAGGAGCACACTCAACACTTGAGAATGGTGTTACAGAGGTTGAGAGAACAACAATTGTTTGCCAAATAAAATAAATGTGAATTTTGGCTGGAGCAAGTTGGTTTCCTGGGGCACGTAGTGTCTAAGGCCAGAATCGAGGTAGATCCTGATAAGGTGAAAGTAGTAGTAGAATGGGAAAGTCCTAAGAATGTCACTGAAATTAGAAGCTTCTTGGGTTTGGCTAGATACTACCGGCGCTTCATTGAGAATTTTGCTCGGATCTCAGCACCAATGACTAAGTTGACAAAAAGGGGTGTGAAGTTTGACTGGGTAGAGGAATGCGAGACGAGTTTTCAGGAATTGAAGAAGAGGTTGGTGTTGGCCCCTGTATTGACCATCCCTGAAGGCACAGGTGGAATGACAGTCTACACTGATGCTTCCAAAGTTGGATTGGGTTGTGTTCTAATGCAACGCGGAAAGGTGATAGCATATGCTTCCCGACAACTAAAGGAGTATGAGAAAAACTACCCCACTCATGACTTGGAACTAGCCGCAGTCATTTTTGCCCTTAAGATTTGGTGACATTATTTGTATGGGGAGAAGTGCGAGATATACAGTGATCACAAAAGCCTTAAGTACCTTTTCACCCAGAAGGATTTGAACATGAGGCAGAGGAGATGGCTTGAGCTCATGAAGGATTATGATTGTGACATTCAATATCATCCCGGCAAGGTGAATGTAGTGGCAGAGGCATTGAGTCGGAAGACACAGACTGTGTCACTCTCATACTTGGCAGTTAACCCACCACTTGTACAAGAGGCGACGCTAATGGATAAAGCTCTCTTATATGAAGGAGCAACCTTAGAGTTTGAACGTCAACCAAAAAAACTTAAATGGTTGACTGTATCCTTGACGGATCTACAGGTGCATCCGACTATTAGGCAAAAGGTAATAATGAAACAACCTTTGGACCCTGAATTGTAGCGGATCAGAGTTAAGGTTCAAGATCAAACAATGAACAACCCAGATTTTGTTTTAGCCAGTGATGGGGCATTGATGTTTCGAGGCAGATTGTGTGTACTCGATGATTTGGATATACAAGACAAGATAGTGCGAGAAGCACATAGCTCCGAGTACTCACTCCACCCAGAAAGTACAAAGATGTACAAAGACCTCAAACAAAATTACTAGTGGCCAAGCATGAAAGTCACAATAGCTCTGTATGTGGCGACTTGTCTTACATACCAGAAAGTAAAAGCTGAGAGGCATCGACCTTATGGTACTCTTCAGCCACTCCCAGTACCAGAATGGAATGGGATAGGATTACAATGGACTTCATCACCGGACTACCTGTAGACACCGAATTTTGTCACCCCCTGGCAATGATGACAATATGAAGGATTACATGTTGGATATTTTAGACTTGGAGAATTTTCAAACTTAGAGTAGAAAATGACCAAATTTTCCTATAAACTTTTAAGAGAAATTTTTTTTTCAAAAAAAATTAGAATTTGATGTTGTCCTCCACCTCGGCCTACATTGGGCCGGGCTGCACCTTGGCCTACATTAGGCCGTGCTCCACCTTGGCCTCCATCAGGCCGGGCTCCACCTCGGCCTACATCAGGCCGTGCTGCACCTCGGCCTCCAACAGGCTAAGCTCCACCTCGGCCTCTAACGGGCTGTGCTCCACCTAGGCCTACATCAGGCCGTGCTCCACCTCGGCCTACATCAGGCCGTGCTGCACCTCGGCCTCCAATAGGCCGTGCTGCATGTTTGAGATTTAAAATTTAACCGCAACCGTACGGATCAGTGTAGCTACGGGTCGAACACAGGGAGAGTAGCCACTTTATTTTTTATTTATTTTAATAATGCGAAAGTGAACTGATTAATGGTTGTGATCTAATTCTAATTACCGTCCTAAAAATAACGTCCTAACCATTCGTCATCTAAGAATTTAAAGACGCAAGCCACGCAATTAAAATTAAATAAATAAATAACTGAAAATAAACAACCCACGCAATAAAAAAAAATAATAATAAAGAAAAAAAATGCTGAAATAAAAAAAAAAGTAAAAGAAAGGGGATAAAGCTAGAGAGAGACTCACAAGTAGGTTTCTCTACTTAGCCCGAGGGATGCATCATAATATGAGCTTCCCTATTTGACCAGAGAGTCACTCTTACAAGGGTTTTTCTACTTGACTTTAGGGAAAGGGAGACAATTAAAATAAAAGCAATAAATTGATGGTTCTATGGCTAGGAGGGGCAAAACCAATACATACACTAGCCATGAACCTTGGGGGAAAGGGATAGCAATAATGTAACGGCTGAAAATAAAAATCCTAAATTAAGAAAGAAAGGGTAGTCAGAAGAGGGAATGAGAGGGGGGAGAGAAGACTACTGAAGGAGCCTACTTACTTGAATAAATGCTTGAACTTGAAAAACAATTGCTCCACGGCTCGTGATCTTGTCACCTAGATCTAAGCCT
>NW_024869186.1:0-32138 GCF_013358625.1 Macadamia integrifolia
TTTTTGTGTCATTTACCATCCAATAATCACCTAGAGCCTAGAGACTAGGGGAGAGTAGAGGTAATAAGGTGGGATGGACAGAGGTTTGAACACAAGACCTCCTGCATTTAACACCAGACCTATAGCTGGCAGTTCCCATTGAACTACAAGCTCGTTCCCGGTAAGAATAAAAGATTACCAACCTCTAACGCAACTTATAGTGGTAGTATCCTTTCGCAACCTTGGAAGCACATTGATAATGTTTAAAACCATACAGTTCGATAACATTTTTTTTTATCTAATATACTCTACATCAAACCATATAACTATTTATAAACCGTTTAACACCCTTAGCTAGAGAACATAATAAATCGTTTAACCATTTATAAAATGTTTAACACACTGGCGGCATATCAATATTTTTATCTACCTTTCTTTATACCATTTACTTCTACTTCTAAGATGATTTCTATAAATATGGAAAAGGTACAAAGTATGCCTTTAACAAGTAATTAATTAATTTGGCTGTTAATTCAAGTTGGGTTGCTTAATAATGACGATTAATGATAAACAAAGGTTAGTGATACCACAGGAGATTAATTGGTACGTACTGATGACTTCCATAGTTGAATGTTTGGCTTAATTCTGTTACATTACAGATCTGAAAAGAGACCGAAACATGTGCACACCCAATAACTTAGACATCATACCCTAAGACCTTTCCTTCCGTCCATTTGATTAGATCAGGAAAAAAACTTTTTTTTTTTTTTAATCAAGGTGTTCGGGCCAACTTATGTGCACCTCGACTAATCCTCGGGGAGACTAGCGTAGTAATCCACCGCCATGGTCTCCACTTAAATCGTAGATACACAGATGGAGAATCGAACCTAGGATCGTGCGCCTATCCACGCAATCCCCAAATCACCCTAACCATTTGGGCAACCCACGGATGGATTATAGTAGATTTTGTGGGTCCATTTAAAACTAGGGTATCAAGAAGATGAATCGTATTCCATATAGAATCAAGTGTACACATGTATATAGTAATTATTTATTATGTATATCATTTATTATATATATGATATATGGATTATGAAACCCTATAAAAACCATAAAGAATCAGGTTGGTACAGTTTTGATATTGAAAATGCATTCAGATTCTTGGTATGGTATGATTTTTTTTCTTTTATGTCATCTCCTGCAATAAACCGAAACCATATGTCTAGCATCTCCCTCCTCTTAAGGTCCTGCCCTCCTCTGAATTGGATCAAATTGAACTGCGATGCTGCACTACCTATTGGTTCCTCTTCTGGTGGTATCGGTGGTATTGGCAGAGATCACATTGGCGTTCCTCTATGGACTTTTTGACCCAACCCCTTTTGCAGACAGCCTCATTGGCGAGGCCTCGAAGGTTAGGACTGGTTTATTATGGGTTTTGGAACAAAACATCCACTTCTTAGGCACCGTTTGATAACGTTTTTGTTGTTTCTGTGTCTAAAAACAGCAAAAATGGCTTTTCACGTTTCCGGAAACAAAAACAGATTTTTTGGTATTTGGTAAACCTGTTTCTCAAAACGTTTTTTGCAGATATAATGCCACTAAAAACCCCAATAGTATCATTGGATGCCCAAAAGGGAGAGAGGGTTCGGTTGGCTCTTTTTAGGTTTAAATAGTTGAGAGATTTATCAGGCATAACAGCCTTTTTTTTTCTCTCAAATTCGTTTTTAGAAATGATGAAACAAGTTTAATTTATTTTGTCAAAGTCATTTCTAGAATTGTAAATAGGCATAAATTTTGATTTATGTTTCTAGAAACGGGTGAAACGGAATAACTTTATCAAATGCTTTTTAAGCCGTTTCTCCATTTTGGGAACTAGAAAACACAAAAACGGCAGAAAAAGAATATTGTCAAACAGTGCCTTAGTTGTTGAATCGAATTGTGCAACAGTGATCAACCTCTTGACGATCAGCTCTACTACTCCTTCAGTCTGATATTCTTGTTTCGGCAGCTAGAATTTAGAATTGCTCTTTTGTTCAAATTTGAAGGGAAGCAAATGATATTGTCAATTCCCTTGCCCGGAAGACTATGTCTAGCATGTAAGACACTACGTCCGCTCCTTGACTTTGTGATGCTTATAATCTGGAAGCCATGTGTTCCTCATGCTCCCTTATGCAATGATATTTCCCTTTACCGAAAAAAAAAGCCGGCCGCTTTCTTTCTTCCTCAGTTTTCACTTTTAGATTTTTTTTCCCCTTTGGGTTGGGTTGGGTTGGGTTGGGTTGGGTTGGGTGGGGGGTGGGTGTTTGAGTTGAATTTCATGGAACCAACATTGACCCATCAAGTCTGAACCGCTTCTATATTATAAATGTAAGAAATTGAACACCGTGGAACAATCTTCCATTATTAAATTTAATATAACAATCACATACGCATCATGTACGACAACCAAATGTCAACCCATTTCATCACTTATTTTCCCTTTATCAATTTCATATGCGATTGTTAAATCCCTCAAAATGTGTCATATAAATGGACCAATGGATTTTCCCATACACATTAATTTAAAATTGTCATCTTTACCCACACCAACCCCCCCCCCCCCCAAAAAAAAAAAAATTAACATCAAAATCTCATTGATTTCTTGAAATAAATTAACAAATAGTTTTTTGATCAACAAACTAAAATTGTTTCAAAATCCTTATTTTTTTTTCGATTGATGCAATCAAACAATTTTTAGCAAAATAGGTCTTCAACTATTTCACGATTTTTGTTTCAACTATTACACGATTTATGTTTCGAAGTTCATAGAAATAAGGTGCAAAGATCATACCAAACACCCTAATTTCAATTTATTATCCCATGAAATATATATCAAAATCACACAAAAAAAATCTAAGACAAAAATTCTGACAATTATTATTATTGTTATTTTTATTTTTTTAATGCTAAGAGTTACAACATTCTCGTTAATCTTATGTCTCAGGTAATGATACTCCTGTATGGATGATTTTATGGAAGCTAAGATTCAAAGAGCTTGCCTATTAGGGTTTGGCTTTCAAACTGCACCATGGTTTGAGAATTCGGATCAGATCGATAGGATCGGATTAGGATTAACCTTGAATAATCCTGATTCTTGGCTGAAACAGTATCATTGGATCGGCATAGACAAAGGGTAAGGTTTAAAACGGTTTTTTTTTTAATCAAAAGCAGACTTGCCGAACTCGGTATCAGCCTTGACTGATCCCATTTTAATACCCAACTCAAGCCATGATGTTGATAAGACGTTTGTTGTGCCATAAGAAAGTAAAAATTGATTGGCATCTTTTACTATCCATTAATTTTCTGTATATAACTTCTTCTTTTTTTAATTGTACCCTTCATTTATATCGATCCATCAATATGGTATCAGTCAAGTATCACAATTTGTCAAAACCAATATAGCCGATCCAGTTCCTCAACCCACGCTTCCATATCAACCCTTTTGCCATCAATCATAATAGAAAGGGTCCTTCTATGTATCACTATGAATAATGAAATAGTTCACAATCTTTTTTTCTACTTTTTAAAATCATTCTGATGAATGAAAGTGGAGGGATAGATTTGCAGCAAATATTTTTCTGAAAACAATTTTATCAAAAAATATTATCCATTCCAATTTACCAAAAGCATTTGTGGGGGTTAAAAATTCACAATGAAGTGAACTAGTTCAGTGAGCATAGTGAAGCAGAAGATTACTCTAATAGAAGACATATAAAAAATAAAAATAAATAAAAAACATAAAATAATAACAATGGGGAATCATAAAATGTTAGCAAGGATTAACCAACACACATCGAGTGATTGACTTAGCATTTGATATAAAGTATTCTCTAAGGAACTCAGCCTTTGAAATAAATTAATCTCTAAGAATCGTGAGTAATATTGTTTCCCTAAGTTATTGGAAACACACACTCTCTCTCTATTTCTCTCTAGTTCAGTGAACTTATTATATTAATGTTCGACTGAGAGATGTTAAAGTTAGTTAAATTGTTCATAGTCTTGTCTGCTATAAAAATCATGAGAAGGGCCACATCGTTGTTATGCTTGAGCCAAAAAGGGATTAAGGGTGATATGTCCAAAAACGGAGAAGGTACGCTTGAAGGCCATAGTGTGGTACTACTATCACACAAAAAATCACCAATTTCCATTTCATTGCTCCTACATAACCAACGGATAATAAGACACATTTCTTATGGTTGATTATGCAATAAGCCCAACCTGATTTGTTGTTTAAAGCATCATATGAATTGACGAGCATATTTTCTAATGAAAGGAAGAAGACTAAAAACTGTGTGGAGGTGAAGAGGAGAAATGCTTGAGCACAAAATAGAAGAGAAGAAATGCTTCATTTACTTGGGTCTTAGCTTTTCTGATAAAGCTAACACACTGTGGAGCCCAAAGGACCAAACAAAACCCAAAGAGCACCTTTTTGAAGTTTTGTGCCATAGCTTTCGTTAGCCGTTTCTTGATTAAGTTGTTAACGTGTAGATTGTAGCCTTTGAAAATTCTCTTTGGCTCCGTTTGGCTGCGTTGGGAATTTAGAGGGAAGAGAAGTGAAATTTTCAAACTTTAAAAAGAAATATAAACTACTTAATTTTTTTAACCATATGTAATGATATATTTTACATGTAACTTTTATTTTACATATTATAACAAAGGGTTTTGGATGCAAAGTAAAGTGAAATTTTATAACCAAATATGGAATGATTTGAAACTAATGTTAAAGTCATACGGGTAATAATTACATATATTTTCTTTGGGAAAAGGTTGGGTATGCCGCCGATATCAAGTATGCTAGCACCCATTGTGTCTATCTCTCTTTTCTCTTTTTCTGAAATGACCCTCATGCCCTTCCTAAATGATACTCCATCATGTGTTCCTATTGGTGTTAACCACTAGCATACTTGATATCGGCGGCATACCTATCCCTCTCCCATTTTCTTTTTATGTATAAAAAATTCACTTCCCCTCCCTTTAATTCCCCTTACAACCAAACATAGCCTTTTGAATTGATGATTAAAGGAAAATAAATTACCCAACTATCAAGGTATGATACCCTTCATTTTATTGAAAGTCTAAAAATCAGGGTAATGTTTATATGGGTATTTTATGTGTTTTTCTTTTGTTGGGACCCTCCAATAATAAATATATGCCATTAGAGTGAGTGTGAAAATTGTCTACAGCCACTTCACCAGTGCAATGAGCATCGGGTGGTTGGGAGTTCCTTGGGGCATGTGCCCAGATGCTCTCAACCGTTCGATGTTCATTGCACCTCACCGCTCACTGCAGAGGATGTGGACTCTCAGAGTGCAGATTTCAATAGACCGCTTCTCATATAATGATGAGTCATGAGATCAACAATTTGATGCTCATCCCTCTTCACAAGGGAAAGATGTCCAAAGAAAGTAAGTATGGCGATTTCCATTGTACTACCGTTCATTGGATGGATCAAATCATCCGTTCTTAGATCCGATATTAGCTTTTCACATTCAACAAAATGACTTGTCAGTGTTGGGAAACAAGTCCACACTCCTTGCTATGTTTTGGTGTTAACAAACAAATATACATTTTTAACTTGGTTTGATAAAATGTGATTAGCTTGAAGAAACACTTAGAAGGTCGAATCAAGACATGAAGCTTAAAGACATGGAATAGCAAACAAGAAGAAAAGAAGATGAAGTGCCAAAGAGTGAAATGTTCAAGTGAAAAAGAAGACCATTAGGATAGATTGGTCATTTTTAATGTAATTTGTAATTTCCACATATATATATATATATATATATATGCACTCACCACATGCATGTGCATTGCATCATACTAGAATGACCATAGAGCATACCTTGACCAAGTATGGAAAGTCTCTCTAAGTGGTGAGGAACATATTAGGAAAAATGTGTTCTAGTGAAATTCTGTGAAAACCACATTAACCTGAGTCAAGGGTATTTTAGGGAATCTTAAAATTAGTATCAAGAGATGAAACCTTCATAGAAGTTGTAGGAAATTGAGTTTTGATTCTAACGCAACTGATCTCAGATCGATCTGAGGTCAGACCGAAAAGTTATGGTTAAAACACTGACGACTGGTTAGTATGATAGCATTCTATCAAAACAGAGTATGTCATGTTGGCGGTCGACCGGTTGAAAGCCCGGTCGATCGGAACTGTCCGAGACCAAAGCCGATCGATCAGTATAAAGTCACGATCGACCGATGACTTCCTGAAAGTGCCCCAACAGCTATATTCTGCCTCAACGGCTTTTGGCAGTCGACTGGCTACCGATGGCGGTCGACTGGTGGTCCCAGAATACGTCCGTTAGAGCCTGATTTTTTGCCTAAAATGCTTCACTAAGTTCACCTATAAATACCTAAACCACTCTTAATTAAATATTCATTAAGAAAGAGCTTTAAGAGCAGTATTGCAAGCATTCAAGAATTATTTATTCTACTTGAGTTGTTCTATTACACCAATCCCAACAAAAGGCTCAAGTCTCAATCAAAGTCCTCTACTCTCTCCTGTGCAAGTCAAAGCCATAAGAGAGGACTTTACAAAAGGTGTATTTTTCATTTCTCATTCTCATCATTTGCACCACACTTGAGGTATTCCTCCTATTCCACTAATTCTTATTTATTTCTGTTTTTACAATTCTAGTATGTACTTAGGATTGTAAGGATTCTCTTATCCTAAAAAGAGAAAGGTGTCTCTCTATCTCCTAAAAGAGATTGTAAAGGCGTCTCTCTGCCTGGAAAGGGGATTTGTAAGGATACTTTTATCTGTGAAAAATATTGTAAAGGTTTTCTTCCCTACCTACCGTACTGAAAGGGAGAACTAGTGGAATACCTTACAAGAGGATTCTTGTAAGGAGTGGACTAGATTCGAATTGAGTCGAACCACTATAAATCTTGTGTTTTGTGGTTGTACTTGTTTTATTTACTTCGCATTATTTTTACTTGCAGTCACACTTGTAACCTATTCATCGAAAAGAGTTAAATTCCACTAGTATAACCTATTCACCCCCTCTTTATGTTATTTCAATTCGTATCAGAGCAGGAGCTCAATTTATTTAAGACTATATCGTCTTAAAGGTGAGTCAAAGACCATGGCCACATTCCAAGGACCACCATAAGGCATGAACGCCTCGAGACCCCCTTACTTTAATGGAGAAAACTTTTCTTTCTGGAAGTGCAGATTCAAAATCTTTGTGTGTGGTCACAACATTCTTGTATGGAGAGCCGTAGAGAATGGACCATACACCATCACCAAAATAGTTGATGGAAAGACAGTACTGAAGGATGAAGGGGAATAGACGGCTGAAGACATCAACATCACTCTCATCCAGTAGAACTTCCGCACAATCACGTTCCTTCAATGTGCCATCAATGAACAAGAGTTCAACCGAGTCATAGCATGTGACACAGTTAAAGAGATTTGGGATCTGCTTCTTGTCACACATGAAGGTACAACAGAGGTAAAAGAAAGAAAGGTAGACCAACTCGTTTCTGATTACGAATCCTTCGTTATGAAAGAAAATGAGTCAATAACTTCTATGTTTACAAGATTTACTGATATTGTGAACAATCTCAAAGGTTTAGGCAAGACTTATACTAACACTGAAAAAGTCAGGAAAATCTTAAGAGCCTTACCTGCAGCTTGGAGACCCAAGAAAACAGCAATAGAAGAAGCCAAAGACTTGACGAAAATCTCCTTGGACTACTTGCTTGGATCTCTACAAACTCATGAAGTAGAGCTGAACGCCGACAAACCAAATCCTGAGAACAAAAGGAGAACCATAGCTCTAAAATCAACTCAAACTATCGAAGAAGTAAGCGATGATGAAGAAGATGAAGAATTCGACATGGAAAAAGAAATTTCACTCATCACGANATGAGTCAATAACTTCTATGTTTACAAGATTTACTGATATTGTGAACAATCTCAAAAGTTTAGGCAAAACTTATATTAACGCTGAAAAAGTCAGGAAAATTTTAAGAGCCTTGCCTGCAGCTTGGAGACCCAAGAAAACAGCAATAGAAGAAGCCAAAGACTTGACGAAAATCTCTTTGGACTACATGCTTGGATCCCTACAAACTCATGAAGTGAGTTGAATGCCGATAAACCAAATCCTGAGAACAAAAAGAGAACAATAGCTCTAAAGTCAACTCAAACTATCGAAGAAGTAAACGATGATGAAGAAGATGAAGAATTCGATATGGTCATCATGAGGAAGTTCAACAAGTTCCTCAAAAAGAAAGGAAGATTTCAACATAAGAACAAATTTTATGGAGACAAATCCTATGGGAAAAAAGGTAAATAAAAAATTAAACCCAAGGAAATCTCTTCTAAAGATATAGTCTGTTTTGAGTGCAGAAAGCCTGGACACTTTAGAACCGAATGCCCACATAAACCAAAGAAGTAGGCTTATGCAGCCACTTGGGACTCAAGTGATGAAGAGGAGTAAAGTGAATTTGGAGAAGAAGTCACCAACCTCACCTTAATGGCTATCGGAGATAAAGAACAAGAGGTATGTCAAATTCAACTTGAATCCTTAATAAGAAACTCTAATAAGGAGCTTTAAGAAGCCATCGAAGCCTTGTATGAAGAAAGTATCAAATTAGAATCTGATAAGAATGAACTTGAAAAAGAGGTTGACGCACTAAATAAGAGAGTAGATGCACTAACCTCAAAGGTGAGTGAACTGAAGAAAGAAAACTTCAAGTTGAACTCCACCCTCTGCACCCTCACCCAAGGGCAAAGGAACCTTGACAATCTTCTTGGATCTCAAAGGAAAGGTCCAAATGAAAGAGAAGGACTGGGTTACAATGGAAAAAATCCATCTAGAAGTGAGAATCCAAGAAGGGGTGACCAAAGAAATCAACCATCCATCTCTTACATTAAATGTAGCTTTTGCAAAAAGACAGGACATTCCATAAACCAGTGTCACTCTAAGAAAAGGAAGAAACCCAATTCTCAAACTGAGAGACCAAGAGTTAGCCATGCCTACTACTACATGCCCCTAAGAAGGCAATATAGGTCTCAAGAAGACTCTAGGTCTATGCCTAGGTATATAAAATCCCAACCTCAAAGAGAATACTCTATTGAGAGGCCCCAAAGACAATACCAAGGGTATGAGAACTACCCTCAGGAGACTTATAGACCACAAGGGAAATACCAAGACCAAGGATCCTATAGATTTCAAAGATACTATACTCCTCAAAGATCAAATGGATTGTATGAACATCAGAGAACCCAAAGAAACCCAAAGTCATCCCAAAGGCAGAACCAAAAACCTGAAAAGTACAAAACCATTTGGGTTCCAGTAGGAAAGTTTAACACTAACAATAATGGGCCCATGAGATTATGGAGACCAATGTATGATTAAATTTCCGTTATAGGTTTGCTTGAAGAATAAGGTGAAAATTGAATGGGTCATCGACAGTGGATGCTCCAAACATATGACATCCAATAAGAACCTATTCTCAAGCTTACGGGACTACGACGGAGGATGGGTCTCCTTTGGAGATGACAGCAGAGGAAAAATTGCTGGTATTGGAAAAATAATACTTGGAGGTATTTCAATCTCAAATGTTTACTTTGTGAAAAATTTGAATTATAATATCCTAAGTGTGAGTCAGTTATGTAGCATTGGATACAAAGTAGAATTTAATGTCTCTCATTGTTGCATTAAAGATGCAAATGATAATTCAATACTAAATGGGTCTAGGAAAAACAATAACTATCTTTGTATGCTTGACGAATAAAGTTCCTTGAATGCATGCTTGGTTTCTAACCATAGTGAGTCATCATATGGCATAGAAGACTTGGACATGTATATGTCAAGTTGATTCAAACCATTGCATCCAAGGATCTTGTGAGGAACCTCCCTAAAATCAAGTATGAAATAGACAATTTTTGTGATGCTTGTAAAAAAGGCAAGCAAACCAAGGTCTCCCACAAGTCGAAGAACATTGTCTCTTCCTCAAGACCATTGGAACTACTTCATTTAGACTTATTTGGACCCATCAATGTATCTAGTATGAGTGGTAAAAATTATACCTTTGTAATCATTGATGACTACTCTAGATACACTTGGATGGTTTTTCTGAAAAACAAAAATGATGCATTCGATGAATTTGCAACTCTATGTAATAGACTGCAAAATCAGAAAGGGTACACTGTAACCTCTATGAGGAGTGACCATGGAGGAGAATTTGACAATATAAAATTTGACAATATAAGTCAATTTGACCTATATTGCAACAAGCATGGTATTGACCATAACTTCTCTACTCATAGAATGCCTCAATTTAATGGGGTGGTTAAAAGGAAAAATAGGTCATTACAAGAGACAGCTCGGACTATGCTCAATGAGTATTCATTGCCTAAGTACTTTTGGACTGAAGCTGTAAATACAACTTGTTATGTACTAAATAGGATAATTCTCAGACCTTTACTTTCTAAGACCCCTTATGAACTGTACTTTGGTAAAGTGCCAAAAGTAGACTACTTTAGAGTTTTTTGGTGTAAATGTTTCATCTTAAACTCCAAAAACTATCTTGAAAAATTTGATGCAAAATCTGATGAAGGAATATTCCTAGGATATTCACTCAACAGTAGGGCATATAGAGTTTTTAATAAAAAGTCATTAATGGTTGAAGAATCTATGAATGTACGATTTGATGAATCTTTGCCTAATAACTTAAACAAATCTCCTATTGATGATGATACCATGTTTGATGAGCATAAGAACAAAGTTAATGATACTTCTCTTGATGATTCAAATGATGTTACCATCGAAAAAATAGAAACACTTCCTAAGGAAGTCATCCTGCATAGGAATCATCCCTTAGAAAACATCATAGGGGATCTAGATGGAGAAATCCAAACTAGATCTAAAATCCGAGAGGTATGCAATCACACTGCATTTATCTCAAGGATTGAACCCAAGAACATAGAAGAAGCACTAAAAGACAATGATTGGATTATTGCTATGCAAGAAGAGTTTCACCAGTTTGAAAGAAGCAAGGTATGAGAACTTGTCCCAAGACTTGACCACCACACCATTATTGGTGCTAAGTGGGTCTTTTGAAATAAACTAGATGAAGATGGGAACATAGTGAGAAACAAAGCGAGACTAGTTGCCAAAGGGTATAATCAGTGAGAGGGAATAGACTATGATGAAACCAATGCATCAGTAGCAAGGTTAGAGTCCATTAGAATGCTACTAGCTTTTGCATGCCACAAGAACTTTAAATTATATCAAATGGATGTCAAAAGTGCTTTCTTGAATGGATACATTCAAGAAGAGGTATATGTAGCCCAACCCCCTGGTTTTGAAGACCCTAAGTTTCCAAACCATGTCTATAAACTTGAGAAAGCCCTGTATGGCCTCAAACAAGCTCCTAGAGCTTGGTATGAGAGATTAAGTACCTTCTTGATAGAAAGTGGCTTCTCAAGGGGGAGGATTGAAACAACCCTATTCGTGAAGAACTTGAAGAATGACATACTCATTGTTCAAATCTATGTAGATATCATTTTTGGCTCAACTAATGAGAAAATGTGTACTGATTTCAGTAGCAAGATGAGGAATGAATTTGAAATGAGTATGATGGGAGAATTAAATTTCTTCCTTGGACTTCAAATAAAACAAACTAATAATGGAATTTTTATAAACCAAAGCAAGTACACCAAGGAGGTGCTAAAGAAATTTGACATTAACAGTCAAAAATCTTCAGACACTCCGATGAGCTCATCCTTGAAACTAACTAAGGATGAAAATGGCATTTCTGAGGATGTAACTAGATATAGAGGCATAAGTGGGAGCCTTCTATATTTAACGGTAAGTAGACCTGATATCATGTACAGTGTATGCGCATGTGCTCAGTTTCAAGCTGATCCTAAGAAATCTCACCTCACCGCTGTAAAATGAATTTTTAAATATTTGAAAAGCACTGGTGATGTTGGGTTATGGTACCCCAAAAATCAACCCCTTGACTTGGTCAATTTTTCAGATGCTGACTCATTGGCTACCATATCCACAGAAAAAGTACCAATAGTACCTATCACTTTCTCGGCTTTTGTCATGTCTCTTGGTTTAGAAGGAAACAAAACTCCGTTGCTCTATCTACCACCGAAGCCGAATTTATTGCAGCTGGTAGATTTTTGTGCCCAAATCCTTTGGATGAAGCAAACTCTCCAAGACCTTGGAGTGATTTTTGAATCTTGCCCAATCATGTACGATAACACCAGTGCCATAAACTTGAGTAAAAATCTTATTTTACACTCAAGGGCAAAGCACATTGATATTCGACACCACTTTCTACGAGACACCATTCAAAATGGTGATGTTTCTCTATAATACATTGAAATCAAAAAATAACTCATAGATATATTCACTAAACCACTGGGTGAAGAGCGTCTTAGCTTCCTAAGGAAGGAGCTTGGAATTTACAATCCGTTTGGTTGAATGAATAAACATTCCTTCATTAATTTTTATTCCAAAAGCTCGAACTTGAAAAACCCCTTCAAAATTCATAATTTTCTAGTTTTTCAGGCATTTCTGGAATTTTTTCGGTCGACCATCTAAAATCTTCCAATCGGCCGCCTCTGACCGAAAGGATTATCGATTGACTGCCACAATATACCGATCGACTGGCACCGCCGAAAACTTGATTCCGCACTCTTTTAAAATCGATTTTTTTAACCCATTTTGTCTCATTTTAAAAACCTTTGTTACCCTAAAAAACTATTTCGACCATTCCTCTCCCAAAACCCTAGCTTAGAACCCATTTCTAACCTAGATCTATCAAGAACCTTTCCCTTCCCTCTCTAGAACTTGCATCTCTTCTTTCTTACGCCCTTCATCATCATGGACTCTCACCGCCCACACAGAGCCAAGAAGACGGTCGCTCACAAGGGAAAATGGAAGGCCTTTGACAAAGATATCTGGTTCTTCTCCTCCATTGCTCAAGAATCATGGGATCTCTACATCTCTCAACACATAGAGCAAGGTAGAACCATCAATTCTGACTCTTTGTCTAGGTATGACATCAAAGACCTATTTGATGCTCTGGGTTGGGGCAACATTCTCAAACTAGGGTTCAACTGTTATCCCCACCTAGTCAAAATGTTCTTTTGTAATCTTACTTTCTCTGAAGAATGTGACAACCTTCTAGTCCATTCCTATGTTAAGGGAGTTCTTATAGATATAGACATTCTGATATTAGGAGAAATCCTAGACATCTCTGTGGCAGGGAAACTCAAATACTACCAACCCAAGACCTATGTAGAACAATTCATGGATGTTGACTGTGTATACTCTAGCATCATGAAGGAATATGCTAATACTCACAAGATTAAGGCTAAGGAACTCACTGATATAGGGAGGATTGTAAATCTCATCATCTCCTACAACATCCTACCAAAGAGTGGTCATAGAGATGAAGTCTCCCCATTCCATGCTTATCTCACCTACTGTGTTTGCAAGACTGTGAGTATCAATCTTCCCTACATTCTGCTCAAAACCATGATTATCTATGGTGATAGACTTCAAAAGGAAAATCTTCCCTATGGGAGAATGATTTGCCAAATCCTGGACCACTTTCATGTGGATTTTTCTGGTGAATCATTTGAACCTTTTCCTCAAGAGATCAATCTTTCCACTATTCGTAAGATGCAACTCCTTCCCAAGACGACCACTGGCTCCAAAAAGATTGATGCTGGATCCAGCCAACCACAACAACAAGGAAGTGATGATACGTCAGCCTATGTGACCGTTGGCGATCTTCAGAAGGTTGGGAACATCATCCTTGCCCAATTGGTAAAGATGGAAAGAAAGCAGAATGAGATTCTCAAGCTCCTACGCAAAGACAAGGAAGATGAAGATGACAGAGAAGAAGAAGAAGAAGAGGAAGACACAGAGGATGAGGATGCAGAGGATTAGGAGTCCTTAATCCTTTTATATGATGTTACTTTGTCATTAAACTCTTATTCTATTTTATCTTGTGGAACTTATTCTTTCCTGTTACTTTTTGAAATACTCTAACATACATTTTTTTTTGCACATGCTCAAGGGGAGCACTTTAATATCTTGTGCAGCCTTGATTCCATTTTTGCTGTTGACAAAAGGGGGAGAAACATCTATCTTTACAGTATCTGTATTTGTTTATTCTAGAAATGACAAGTATTTATCTTTATTTTTTTCTGGCACTGAATTAAAATATCCTATTGAACTTTACACTGTACTACTATCATTTCTTGTAATTGGATATATTGCCCATGTTTGTTTGTCATCACCAAAAAGGGGGCGATTGTTAGGAAACATGTCCACACTCCTTATTATATTTTGGTGTTAACAAACAAATATACGTCTTTAACTTGGTTTGATAAAATGTGATTAGCTTGAAGAAAAGGCAATTAGTTTGAAGAAACACTTAGAAGGGTCGAATCAAGACATCAAGGTTTGAATTCATATAGACATGGCCTTAAAGCTTAAAGGCATTCAAGATCCAAGATGATAAAGACAATCAAGACTCAAGAAGATGAAGACATGAAGACTCAAGATGATGAAGACATCAAAACCCAAGATGAAGACTATAGGATAGAGAATATATTTTGTAATCTGTACACACATTGCATATGCACGCACCTCATGCATCATACTAGAATGACCTTAGGTGGTAGAGTACTCTATCAAATCTCTGTGCAAACAGTTTGACCAGACTTAAGGGAATTTTGGATAACCTTAAATTTAATATCAGGAAATGGACCTTCTGTAAATGTTATAGGAAATCAAGTCACGATTCCAACACAACTAGTTTCGTATTAATCTGAGGTCAAACCAAAACTTTATGGTCAAAGCATCGTTGACAGGTCAATATGACATAATTCTGTCATAACAGAATCTGTCAAGCTGGTGATCGATCGGATAAAAGTGCCGATCGATCGGATCTATCTGAGACCATATCTAGTCAATCGGTAGAAAGTCCCAGTCGACCGATGTTTCCCTAGAAAAGCTCTAACTACTATTTTTTTTCCTCAACGGCTCTTTTCGGTCGACTGGATACCAATGGCTATCCACCAGTGGTCCCAGAATACGACCGTTAGAGCCTGATTTCCTGCCCAAAATGCTTCACTAAGCTCACCTATAAATACTCAAAGCCACTCTTAATTATAAAAAATTAATAAAGAGCATTAATAGCATCATTGTAAGCATTCAGGAGTCACTAAGATTATTCTATCCTACTTGAGTTGTTTGATTACTCTAATCCCAACAAAAGGCTCAAGTCTCAATCAAGTCCTCCACTCTCTCCTATGCAAGTCAAAGCCATAAGAGAGGACTTTACTAAAGGTGCATCATTCATCTCTCATTCTCATCATTTGCATCACACTTGAGGTATTCCTCTTATTCTACTACTCCATATTTATTTCAGTTTTTACAATTCTAGACTATACTTAGGATTGTAAGGATCTTCTTATCCTTAAAAGAGTGTAAAGTGCCTCTCTACCTTAAAGGAGATTGTAAAGGTGCCTCTCTGCCTATAAAGGGAATTTGTAAGGATACTCTTATCTATAAAAAGATTGTAAAGGTTTTTTTCCTACCTACCGTACTGAAAGGGAGAACTAGTGGAATACCTTACAGAGGATTCTTGTTGGGAGTGGACTAGACTCGGATTGAGTCGAACCACTATAAATCTTGTGTTGTGTGGTTGTGCCTATTTTACTTATTCCACATCGTTTTTAATTTACAATCACACTTGGTACCTATACATCGAAAAGAGTTAAAATTTCCACTAGTATAATCTATTCACCCTCCTCTAGGTTATTTCATTGATATTTTCAGATTCTAATAGAGTCAACTGGGTTCTTCAACTGTCTGAGAACCGAGTCCTTTTCCAGGGCTTATAGGGCCATGCCTTGTATTTAGGAGAGAGAGTAGTGCCCCAGTGGTCAAATATCAATCCACGTCCTTCTCTTGGTCTTCCTCCACTCACTATGCATTGTCCAGAGATTGTCCCTGCAGACGAGATGAAGGACATGCCTAACAAAGTATGGGAGGACCCCAAACTTGATCTGGATAGGGACTACAGAGCCTTCCTGGAGGAGGAGATAGTGTGCACCCCTCTCAGTCCCAATGGTCCAGTGGTATGTTGCCCTTTCTTGAGTATTTCCTACAGATTCTTGCTTGTTTTGGTCTTGACTGATGTTCTTTTAGGGGAGAGTGAGACATGTAGATCATTTTGTTGTTCAGTCGCATACTAGTGCTATCAATCCTTCACAAGCATGGCCCCTCTAACAGTTCCAGCGGGTCTCTCAAGGTTTCTAATGTCCCCTTTCGTGGCTTTCCTGCCTACACCTATCCCAACGTGGCCAACCTCAGTCTCCCTCATCTTCTAGAGCCGAACACAGATGCAGACGCTTCCCTTGGGCTGCCTATTCCTTATGATTATGTGAGTATCTGATCATTTTCTAATTAACTCTTGACTTCCTTTGGCTAATATGTTCTTTCTCAGATGTCCCAGAGGTCTATGTTGAGATTAGGAGGATGAACTATGGCCTGTGCGAGGTGATAGTTGCCAAGGATCGGGAGATTGCCCGGCAGGGTGCACTGATTGAGGACCTAACCCAGAGGCTCGAGCAGGTTGGAGTAGCATCTATGGACTCCTCGGTGCTTCATGAGGATGGTTCAGAGTACGGTTCAAATGATGGCTTCTGGGATTTATTCCTGTATTTCCTGCAAACACAAACACATTGATATTTTCTTTCTTTTTTCTTTTTCCCTCCCCATATTTGTTCATTATTTTATTTCAGCATCTCTATGAAAGCTTACTTTTGGCACAAAGAAAATATTTCTTCCTTTTTTTTGTTTGCAATGCTTAGGCACAATCAATTCCGTAACTCAAGTCATAATTAGAATAATCGAGATAACACGAAAATCCACATACTTCCTCATTCCATTACCAAGTGAATTATATGAAAAGGGGGACCACTTTCCTACCACAGATGGGATAGGTGAATAACAAGGTGGGGAGATAATTTTTGAGGTGGGTGAAAGTTCACTAACTCTTCTGGGTTCGTCTCCTCAAGCCCATATTATCGGCTGATGTACATAGGCAAATAAAAAGACGTGTGTGTTAATCCCATCAGTCTGACATAGTTGTGGCCAAGGGTCTTCATCAGAAAATCTTCTTGTGGCTTCCCTGGGCACCTCCATATGATATCCTACACAATCCTTTCCTACAAGTACTTCTTCTAATCGGTGATAAGGTCAAATTCCAAAACTTCTCTATTATCCCAGTAACAAAAACTCAGAGTGGGCTTCCCCTTAATGGTGTGGTGAGCTTCAGTTTCTTAAGGATCTAAATCTATAGCAGGACTTCCTTGATAATGATCTAGTCCAAATTTATGGTCATAGCTCATGTCATCAAATCCCTTAAACGTTTCTGCAAGAACCGTAGGGATGATGTCACCTCCCTTCTTCAACTGTTTTACTACCTCAATCAGAACAGATGGCGCACCATACTAGGGAGTGTGGAGAACATAACAAGCTATCATGCAAAGTAAATAAGCAGCCAAGGATCATTGCTGATGGATTCCTCCCATTAGTAGATATTGGATGAAGATCTGAGCCACCTTAAGAATGTCGATCTTCCCATACCTGACAAACTACTTTACTTCTTCTTATTTCCATCCGAAGAAATTCTAAACTTCCTCTAAGCAATCTTTCTTCAAAGAGGGTTGTAACAAACTGCCTTTAGGTGGAGATAGCATACAAACCCAAAATTCTTCAAGAGTTCGGCAAATCTCTGCTAATCCAAATTGAAATACATGCAGATTTGCATCCCAGTGTTGAGGTACCTACTAGAGCAATTTGTGATGTAGCTTTTGACATCCAATCTGACCCATAAATGACACATTCATGGATTCCAGCAATCCTGGTGCCCACATATTTATGTCTAAGGTCCATTTCCTTAACGTCTCATCCAACGAGCCTATAAATTTTCCTAAAACTAATACAAACAACAAGATATGATGATTTATCAAAGCATTACTCATTAGCTAATGATTCAAACAAGCCTTTACCATTGTCTCATCAAGCTCTTCTATTTTTCTATTGATTTTGACTGATCGAGGGTGGAGAATAAACTGGCCTTGATAAATTGGTGTCGGGTGGTGATTTTCTTTTAGGGGATAGAATCCTGGATAAGAATGGACGGACCATAGGTGAATGACAGATACTTAATGGCCTTGTATGCCAAATGGCGATTCTTGGGAGATAGAATCCTAGGTAAGAAGTGACGGACCAATGGGTGGATGACAGATACCTAATGGCCTTGCATGCCAAATGGAGATTCTGGGGACACAAACTATGATGATCTTTTAAGGTACTTTGATTATTAATCAAGGAATCAATTTATTGCCTTTAAATGGTTGAGACCATACTTGCACATGTCAAGTTGCCTATTTATCCCTCAAAAGGAATCAGGTTTGACGTAGTTTAGGCTATTTACCCTTTTAGACATAATATTTCTTGAGTTGATCCATTTTAACCAGTCCAGGTATTTCTTCGCCATTGTGGTCTATGAGTTTCACAGCTTTGGCTAGTAGAATTTATTTGACAGTGAATGGGCCACTCCAGTTGGGCCTGAATTTTCCTCTTGGGTCATGAATTGGGGCTCTTTGTTCTCGAAGAACAAGTTTGTCCACCTCTATGTGGTGGGACTTCACATTTTTGTTAAAGGCCCTGTCCATTCTTAGTTGATACTTCTTTAGATTATCCATGGCCTTCATATGCGTTTCATTAAGAAAAATGAGCTCGTCATGTCTAGCCTTCACCTACTCTCTTTCAGGTAGCAGACTATTAAGAAGCACCCTTAGGGATGGTACCAGGATTTCCACGAGTAGAACCGCCTCAACTCCATACACCGAAGAGAAAGGAGTTGCCCCTGTTGAAGATCGTACAGAAGTCCAACATGCCCATAAGGCAAGGGGTAACTTATTAACCCAATCCTTGCATGTTTCTACCATTTTCTATAGAATGACTTTGATATTCTTGTTAGCTGCTTCTACTACCCCATTGTTCTGCGGCCAGTAAGTGGTAGAGCGATGCTTTTTGATACCAAATTTTGTGTAGATTTTATCAGTCTTGCCTAAAAAATGGGATCCCTGATATGATATCAATTCTTGAGGTACTCCATATCGGAAAATGATGTTTTCCTGGATGAACTTCGCCACCTTAGCAGATGTGAGGATTGCATAGGACTAAGCTTCTATCCACTTGGTGAAATAATCAATGGCTACCAAGATGAAGTCATGGCCATTGGATGCTTTAGGGTTGACCTTTCCAATGATATCAATACCCCAAGTGGAGAATGGCCAAGGTGAACTGAGCGACTGCAACTCTATTGGTGAGATATGTATGATGTTAGCAAATATTTGACACTTGTGGCATTTCTTGACGAAGTCCACGCAATCTGCTTCTATTGTGTTCCAGTAATATCCTAGCCTGAGGATCTTCTTAGATAACATCTTGGTATTCATATGGGGTCCATAAAGACATTGATGAATTTTTTCCATGATAATTGTAGCTTGTTCCTCATCTGTGCGCAACAACTATATTCTGTGATAGGATCGTCTATATAAGAGATCCTCTTGCAGAAGAAACTGGGTGGCATATCTTCTCGGAAACTTCTTCTCTTTGTCAGTTACTTCAACTGGATACTTCCCTTCCCTGATGAAATCCATAATGTGAGCGAACCAAAACCAACCATCTATAGTGAGAGAGTTCACTGAATTATGATAAATGGGTCGGCTTCTTTGTTCTACAAAGAATGGTCGGACTCTAGCCATAGGGTTGCACTCTACCATAAAAGCCAAGGTTGCAAGGGTATCAGAAAACCTGTTATTATCCCTTTGGAAGCATTCGACCAAAATCTTCTTAAAGTGTTCAATCACCTCTTCCAGATGTTCTTGATATGGCTTCAGCTTCTCATCTCTAGTTTTCCTCTTTCCCTGTGTCCGGCAGATGACAATGGATGAATCACCGTAAACCTTGATCCTTTTCACCCCAATGGTTAAAGCAATTTCGAGCCCCATAGAACAAGCTTCATACTCAGCAATGTTGTTGGTACGGGGGAAGTCAAGGTGGAATAATGAAGGTAAATAAAAATCGTCAGGAGTGACAAGCAATATTCTTGCACCATTTCCCTTCTAATTGGCTGCCCCATTAAAGAATAAGTGTCATTCATTAACTGTACCTTCTTCCTCTACCGCTGTGATTCCTTCATTAGGAAAGGCATCATCCAAGGACCATCTTCTATGGTGTGAGCAGCCAAATGATCATCTATGACCTGCCCATTGATAGATTTGTAAGTAACATAGGTGATGTCAAACTCTGATAGCAAAAGCAACCAACGGGCCATCCTTCCTGTTAAGGCCGGTTTCTCGAAGAGATATTTGATGGGATCCACCTTTGAGATCAAATACACCGGATAGGAAACCTAAATCAATGCAGCATAAGTTCTTTCCAAAGATGTGTACCGGGTCTCATATTCTAGAAACTTCTTGTTGAGGTAATATATGGCATGCTTTGCCCCCCTTTTCTGTTTCCTTCTGTGCTAGCAAAGAGCCCATGGAATATTCTCCCACGAACAAATACAATAGAAGTGGTTCTCCTTCCACTGGCGGTAGTAATACTGGTGGGTTCATAAGGTACTCCTTAATCTTGTCAAAGGCTCATTGGCATTAGTCATTCCATTCCATTGGCTGATCTTTCTTCAACAGCTTGAAAATTGGTCCATAGATTGTAGTCCACTGAGCTAGAAATCCTCGTACTTGCTCAGTCCGAGGCGTGGGCATTTTCTAAATTGCCTTGATCTTGATAGGGCCGACTTCAATACCTCTTTCACTCACCAAGAAGCCTAACAACTTTCCCTCTATTGCCCCCAAATACACACTTTAGAGGGTTCAACTTCAGCTGATATTTCTTGATTCTTTCAAAGAATTGCCTTAGTGCGGGAATATGCCCCTACCGATCTTTAGACTTTACTATCATGTCATCCACATAGACTTCCACATCTTTATTCATCATGTCATACAATATGGCCGTAGCTATGCTTTGATAGGTTGTCCCAGCATTCTTCAGTCCAAAAGGCATCACCTTGTAACAATAGCTTCCCCATAGAGTGGTAAAGGCTATTTTCTCACGATCTTCTGGGTGCATGCTTATTTGGTTGTATCTCGAGAATCCATCCATGAATGATAGTGAAGCATTCTTTTCTGTATTATCCACCAATACATCAATGTGAGGTAATGGGAAGTCATCTTTAGGGCTTACTTTGTTAAGATCTCGGTAGTCTACGCACACTCATTCCTTTCCATCTTTCTTCGGTACTATTACAATATTGGCCAACCATTAGGGGTACTTCACCACTTATAAGAAATCTACATTCCTTTGCCTCATAACTTTTTCTCTGATCTCCTCACTCCATTTTGGCCGCATTCTTCGAAGCTTCTATTTTATTGGCTTTACCCTAGGGTAAGCCGGTAATCGATGCTACACAATGTTGGGTTCGATACCAAGCATATTCTTGTAAGACCAAGTAAAGACCTCAACGAATTCCTTTAGAAGATTACTTATCCGTTTTGCTTCTTCGTCATCAAGGGTAGTGCCAATTTTTACCTCTCGTAGGCATTGGTCGGTTCCTAGATTAACAACCCGAGTATCCTCACAGATGCGTTAAGCTTTCTTTGGTTTGCATTGTTTTATTAATTCTTGATATTTATTAAGATCATCATATGAAAAAGGAGGCAAGTCATACTCGGAATCAAAAATTTAATTCATGAAAGAAGGAGTAATAAACTCGGCATACAAGGACTCTAGACTCTTCTCAAAAGGGGAAATTGACACAGAATCACAAACAATAGATTCGACTACAGACTCGGTAACTGGCTTGATGCTTTCACCAGGGATAATCAAGCTAGTTGACTCAATATTATGAGCAAACTTAAAGTTTTCTCCAATGCTTGTCCAGTTCAGAATTGGCTCAGTGGCTTGATGGATGAGGAGATGTGGCAAAGGGCCTTCTTCGCCTTCTGAGAAAGTTGCTACTATTTCTTTAGTGGCATCATGGTTCCTCTGGATAGGAGCCCACTTCTTCATGAATGCCAGCTGATCAATCTCGTGCTCTTGGAAGCCAAACTTTCTGAGCCTGTTGAAGGATGCCATCTTGGCACCTCGGTCACATCTTTGACCACCTTCACGAGCCTTCCCATTGCAATTGGTTTGGGCATAGTACATACAAACCATCATCCTTTGTGCTTTCCTCTATTTTGCATACACACTTCTTCCTCTGAAAGGATGGGGCTTGAGCTCATGCAACTCTTGGGCTCTTGGCTCTTGTAGGAGAGAGCAAATGAAACCTTTCAAATCAATGAGAAGCGGCAGACTCCAGGTAGCCTTATCTTCTTCTCCCATTCTCTCTTCATGAGAACTTAAGGACTAGGTGCCTCCTTTGATTGGATCAATGTTCTAGGAGCATCAAAAGAATACCCAGTCTCAATCAGTGCAATTTCTCTTATCCCAGTGACACACCTATCTTGGGCAGCTTCTTTGACTAGCATTTTTTGTTGTTTCATTTCATGAGTCACCCAATCGAAATTGTCTTGGAAGAAAATTTCAAGTCCTGGTTGCATCTTGGCGGTGGTTTCATCAAACCACAGCTCTACATGCCCACAAAAGAGGAAATCCTCTCCTTCTTTCACAAATATCGATTGAGAGCAGGGTAGTAAGTAATGAAGATCTCCCTAGTCATCCTCAACACTTTCTGCCCTTTGACAATTGGAGGAGTGTACCCGAGACCATTCTTTCCTTTGTTCACCACCAAACTAGGATGCTTTGGAACTCCTTGGTGATATTTCCCCCAGTCCCATACTAGGAAAATACTGCATGTTCTTAATCATCTAATTCACTGGCGGACTATAGATGGCTTCATAGTTAGTCGAGATTTTCTCTTTTAGAGCTTCTTTGGCAATGACTGCGCAAGTGGTGTCTATTTCAAAACCACTCAATTGAACCTCCTAGTCTTGTTCTTCCCCATTTTCAATGTTGGCCAAAGTGTTAACCACTTCAGGATCTTCGGCCACTAAGACCACCTTCCCCTCATGAATGAACTTCATTTTTTTATGGAGACTAAAGGACACCACCTTCATAGGATGTAACCAAGGCCTTCCCAAGAGCATGTTAAAAGCTGCCAGTATAACAATGATTTGGAAATCAACATCAAACTTCACCGAGCTAATCTTTATAGCAAGGGTAATGATGCCAAGGATCTTCCTCTAGGTATTATCATATGCCCTTATGGTTTGGGTGGTTGGCCTCATTTCTTCCAAGTTGACACCGATACTCTTTGCTGATCTCAATGGCAGCACATTCAAAGCGGACCCATTGTTAACAAGAACCTGGGGAACTACTTTGTCAAGGCATTCAACTGTAATGTGGAGAGCCCGATTGTGTTAGGTTTCCTTAAGAAGCTCAGAATCTGAGAACACCAGGGATTGCACTGCATATGCCATTCCTACTCTATGTGCGAGGTGCATCGGATTTATCTCAATTGGCACTTGCACATTAGCGAGAGACCTCAAGACTGCTTCACAGTGCAAAGGGGGGGATGCCATCAACAATCTCCAAATATAGATATTTTCCTGGGATTTATGGAGTTGAGCTAAGACTAGGTTCTCTGGCTCTTTCTTTACATTGCTAGTTCCAGCCTCATTATCTCTTGGTTGCTCAATTGCTAGAGCCTTGCCCTTGTAGTCTTTCCTACTTCTAGTTTTCATCACGTCGATTGGTTTTTTCACAATAATCTCGGTGGGATAACTATCTTCATCATCATTGTTGGTTAAGTTGATTATCCCCACCATAGAATCATCTTCTTTTGATTTCTCCTTCCTTGCTTAGGGTGGGAAGTCGAGGACCTCTACAAATATCCACCGCCCTAGCTCATAGCTTCTTGACTACATTGGAAAGCTGTTGGAATGCAGTGCCTATCGCCTGTGTGATTATGTCATCTGGTCCTATTTCCTTTAGATCATCAAATTGCTCCCGGTAGTAAAGATCACTAATGGTTACTTCCCCTAACATTTTATCAATTTCTTCTACCCTTTCTTGCATTCTCAATGTGTTGGAATACACTTCACATAGTTTTTCTTGCATTCTCAATGTGTTGGAATACACTTCACATAGTTTTTCTTCAAACTCAAATGTGGAGTACTGTTGATCCATATAAACTTACGTCGGCTCTCTAGATTCCCCCTCATTTTCTAAATCTAATGTACAATCATCTCCCTCCATGCATAGGGAAGGGTAAATGCCACTTGTTGGATCAGCTATTAGTTTATCATTGCCAATGGTGTAGACTAAGGAACATGTCAAATGTTCTGGTGAGTAATATTTTGACTCATCATCATAATCATTGTACCAAGGCCGTTGGTAGTCATCTCAGTCTGGATACCCATCATCCTCTCAAGAATCAGAGTAACCTCCATCCTTCTCATCTTCATTTTTGTCCTTATTGTCATCGTTATCATCCTCTTCTTTTCTAATTTCACTCCCACTTGATTCTTCATCAGATTCCTCAGGGATCAAATTCTCCGACATCCAAACGCTCATAGTATTCAGAGCGTACGAACTGGAAGATCTCCATAGGGTTGGTCCTATCATTGCTGGCTCGAAGTTGGACCAGTCCTGACTCATCATCCTCTATGTCACTCCTTATGTGGATTAAGGAAGTGTATTCTTTGATCAGCTCCCCTAGGCCAATGTGGTTACTGCTCTAAGAAGATCAGCTGTAATCTCTTCAATTACCTCTGGATTCTCTTCTGAAGTTATAGCAGGCTGAATTAGAGAAGTGGGATCACTCTCCTGATCTTCCCCTAATGCATTTACTAACTATGTTGATGAAGTCATCTTTGGGGAATCTGGTAGTGCAAGCATATCCTTCCAATCGTACCCATCCATCCATCCTTCTTTTGGGTTATACACTGAACCTTGAGAATGGGATTGGTGTGAGGGTGATAAGGGATATCAAGTGGGATGGTATGAAGATGATGTAATGTGAGAGGTAGGATATGAAGATTGGGGTTGATAGGATGAAGAGGTTCCTCCACTTTGATGGTGAGGGAAAGGTTGATGATATGGCAGAGGCTGATAATGTGGCAGAGGCTGGTAATGCAGTGAGGTGGATTCTTTTGATGAGGAGGGATGGACGGGGTGCACCCGATCTTTTGACTCTTCCTCTGATGATTCTCTTCTTCTGGGGGTTCTTATGACTCCAGCCCTTTGAGTCATGATTTTCCTATAAGCGTGGGCATTCATATGATTCTTTCGAGCTCTAGGTACAATGAGTTGAGTAAGGTCACTCTCCATAGTTTCTTCATCCAGGTTGTTCACATGATCAGGGAGTGGGTTTGTATTGACATTGGGAAGTTGTTTGATCTTGACCTCAATGTTTTCATTGTCTACCAAGTCCTGAATTGCATGCTGTAAACCCAAACATCTTTCAATATTGTGCCCCTTCTAAGTGTGGTAGGCACAATACTCATGATCCCTATACTAAGCTGGAGGAGGGTTGTTGATCACTCTTGGAGCCACTATCCCTAGCAATCCTTGCTTCTTTAACTTCTCATATGCAGTTGTTATGGGCACTCCTAGATCAAAAAATTACCTTCTTGGGTGAGGAACCTTTTGGGCGGGTGCATCTACTTGTATTATGAAGGGTTGTGAAGAGGTGGCTAGTGAGACTGAATGCTAAACTGTACTCACCATATTAGTTTTTTGACCCTTTCCCCATCCGACTCAGGTGTTCTTGCTTACATCTTGGGAGGATCCTTAATACTAGGCCTCTCTCAGAATTCTATTCTCCACCCGTGTGCCGATGGCTATCAAGTTATCAAAAATTTGCAAATCTGATAGTAAAGAACATCATAATAGGGCTTTGAGAAGTTCTCTATTAACATCTCTACTTGCTCTGCTTCTGAAGGCCTATCTACAATCTTAGCGACCTTGTCTCTACATCTCATCAGGAAGGCGGTGAATCCTTCCTTAGGCTTCTACTTCAATGTCTCAAGCTCACGACGTTTCACATCCACCTCAGTAATGTAGGAGTATTATTTTGTGAAGGCCTTCACCACCATCGCCTAATTCTGGGTTTGTGATGACTCCAACTATGTGAGCCACCTCAGTGCTAATCCCAATAGGGTTAATATGAAGGTTTGCCCCATCTGGTTGTCTGCAAGTTGCCACCACTTGGCGATGCTAAGGAAGACCTTGAGATGAGCCTTGGGGTCTCTTGAGCCATCAAATCTATCAGTCTGCCACTTGAATTTTTTTAGAATTCTTTATCCAGAGAAGAAACTCATTTCCTCAAAATCCACTCCTTGGCCTTTTGAGCCTTTTCCCACTCGAATCATGCTCTCTAACTTCTCTAACTGCTCTCTGAGCTTCCTTTCCTTCTCCATCTCCAGTGGCTCAAAGCAGACGTGTGCTATAAATTCCTCTTCTTCATCTTCGATCACTAGCCTAGGATGAGGGACCCTGAAATAGGCCCCTCGTTGACCATTGGGATGGGTAGGTGAAGATCCTCTCTGATTGGTTGGCCGAACATGCTCTGGTTCCCCTGAGTCGACTCAGGAAGAATTCCCACGATTACCTATAGCTCCATTCTAGTCTACATCTCCTATTGCTGGTGCCGACTCATTCCTGAGATCAGCTCTAGGAGGGTTCTGAAGTGTATGTAGTATATAAGCTATCCCTCTTTTGACTTCAGACATTTCTAATTGTAAGATCTCCATGGGATGGACCCAAGCCTATTCAGGTATTTCTATGTTGGGTGGATCCATGTTAGACAATCTCAAAGAGATGATGGAGGTAATTCTGGATTTAGGCAAGTCAAACAATTACCCTGATACGTCCAAAGGGACCACGACGAATACTTGAGGTGTGGAATTGTGCCTGAACCAAAAGTGGTTTATTTTAGGATTCTTGAATTCTCAACCCCTTGTTCACATATTCACTAGATTATCAACCAATGATCCATCCAAAGTTAGTCTGCTTAATGATAGGGGTGGATAGGGTTTGATTCCCTTGGTCCACCCAATGTCATAAGTGGGAGATTCATACAAATGGCTTATCGAGAATATTCTCATAAGACATTCCATGTAATAAAGTCATGCTTTCCTTGCTCTTTTTCCCACTAGGTGTCCTTCCTCGTGATTTTCTCGGGACTTCTCAAGACTTGACGTGACTCTGGTAGGATTGCCCCTGAGTCACGTATCTGGACATTTTCCTTAAGGAGGAGGGACACCTGTTTATCCGAAACCCACTTTAGGAAAGCAATTCTTTACGATGGGAATATAGTGTAGGAACATTCCTTTTCAAAATCGTAAACCAGTTCTATAATTAGCTTGTGGCACTCCTAGCTTCTTTATCTATTTTCTATATAATAAAAACATACAGTAGATGCAATAGGACCAACAAGGCTTCCTTGACAGGAACTATATATGCAAGGTACGTGATCCTTTTGATATACTTGTAGGTACGAGATCAAGGGGTGACTTCCTTGCCCTTTACTCATGACTAAACATGAGATTTAGCAATTGGCCATGGGCTAGTAGAACCATGAGTGATTATGTGTAAAACTGTAATGTAGGATAACCATCATTCGATCTCAGAATGTCGTAAAGTGCTCGAACCTCTCTGAGGGTGCTAGCACAAATACGAACATCCTCGCCGTTTCATGATGTGTTCAATCTCAAAATGCTATAAAGTGCATGGGCCTCCCAAGGGTGCTGGCACAAATACAACATCCTCACCATTTGATGATACCTTTCATTCTTATACAGGAAGTGGGTACCATTTTCTCTCAGAGTACTCTCCATGACATGCGATGACCTACCCGAGGGTGCGAGCATGATAGGGAGTCCCTCGCCAAATGATTTCACTTCGAGCATGATGTATGATGCAGTTAGCAAATACAATTACAAACATGGGGTTAGCCAAACACGTTTTCAAACAAATGTGGTGGAAAATGTTCTTGCATTTAAAGGTAGCATCTAGTATTGGAAGCTTGACATTTATCCCCAATGGAGTTGCCACTATGAGGGTATCAGGCCAGAGATGGATCCCCGTACTTTCTCCTCTCTCTCTCTCTTCACCTTCATGTGAGGGAGAGGGGTTTAAGTCATGTGCGCTTCGCTTACGGGCCCCACACCATCGTATCGTCGCTTGGAGATACGTGGAGGTCTATTTCGTAAGAGTGTAAAATTCATCATTTGAGACGGGGGTTTTGATGATTGTCCAATTCGGGGATTGGGAACATGCAAATGAGGTTTGGAGTCACAACCTAAGGTTATAGGCCTAGGACCTGGGGGTGGGCCCAATTCCTGAGAAAAGGGCCCAAAATTTGGTCTGGTCCAGAGATTTAGGGTAAGTGTCAGGTTATAGAGTTGGGAAGGTGTTAAGCACCCAATATACCCAGTTCAACCAGTCTTCTTGCTAGATGCTTGGGAATGAATATTTTTCATAATTATTACTATTCCACATGTATGGCTAAGTTAGCCCAAATATATACATTAATTGAATTCAAACTATTATATACACTAAACCAAGGCTTATTAGATATCTACATTCTGCCTAAATGAGGAAAGAGATCATACTTGAATTTGACCCCTGTTTTGAGTCAAGAGGGGTGGGCCTCTGATTGGTACTGGCTCGGACTATCTTTTATGTTATCCAGACTCAGGGGAAGATGGTTTTGACCTCCAACTTCCTTTCTTGAGATATGCTGATTGTGATGGTATCTGGACAGAGTTCTGGCTAGGAATGGTTGCTTTCGGATTTGGATCCAAACAGAGCTTCGGCTAGGGAAGGCTATTTCTGGCTTTGGATTTAGATAGAGCTTCAGCTAGGGAAGGCTATTTTTAGGCTTGGGATGAGGTGGCACTCCAACAGAGCTTCCGCTGGGGATAGACTAAGAAAGGGCTAGGCTTAGGTGGCGCTTTGATAGAGCTTTCGCTAGGAATGGCTATTTCTAGAAATATTCCAGGGACACTCGGACAAGGGCTCGATTAGAAAAGGCTATTTCTGGGCTTGGGATGAGGTAGCACTTTGGTAGAGCTTCCGCTAGGGATAGGCTAAGGGAGAACTAGGCTGAGGTGGCACTTTGGCAGAGCTTCCATTGGGAATGGCTATTTCTGGAAAGATTCCAAGGACACTCAAACAAAGGTTCAGCTAGGAAAGGCTATTTCTGAAAAAAAAAAAAAAAGGTTGACCTAAAAATGGATTGATGAACTCCAAAGTCCCGAAGAACACTTTAAAGATCCGAACAGAGTTTCAGATCTTAAAAAAGATCTCTTCATACACCCGAAGAACCTTAAAAAGGGGGTTTCTATCTCAAGAATGCTCCAGAACACTCAAGAACACTCAAGGGAGGTGGTTCAAGAACATACTATTTTTGGCTAAAAATTGGATCTAACTAAGAATTTGGATTGAATATCTTCAAGATCCCGAAGAACACTTCAAAGATCTGAATGAGATTTTGAATCTTCACGAAGATCGATCCGAAGATCAGAAGAAAATCAAGAGGGGGAAGGGGAGGAAAATTTCACTCTGAAAGGGGATCAGGTGTCTATTGGTGTCTTTTTTCTAAGGGAGGGGTATTTATAGTTTTTTTCAACCAAATAGGAGAGGGGGAATCCCTTTATCCAGTGGACGAAAGGGGGGCTCTTGCCTAAAGTGAAGAGATAGGATTTTTTGTCCAATGGGTAAGGGGGGATTAAAGATAAAAATGGGTGGGGAGGGCTTTTGTCCAGTAGGTAAAAGGGGGGTTTTAGAAAAAAATGGGAGGAGAGAAATTTTAGCTTGGAAAAATGTGATTTCCAGAAAAGCTGGAGGAGAGAGAAGTTTAGCCAGAAAAGTTGATTTTCAAAAAGCGAGAGGAGAGAGAAAGTTTCACCAGAAAAGGCAATTTTCAAAAAAGTGGGAGGAGAGAGAGAGTTTTACTAGAAAAGGTAGATTTCGATAAAGCGAGAGGAGAGAGAAAGTTTTGTCGAAAAAGGTAGTTTTTGAAAAAACGAGAGGAGAGAGAGTTTTACCGAGGGTACAGGTGATGTCACGAGTGCGTTAATGAATGGGTGTGTGAGAAATGTGCACACTGTGCGGGCCATGTGCACGGTATGCGGGCATAATGTGCACGGCATGTGAGCTATGTGCATGGTGTGCGGGCATAGTGTGCATGGTGTGTAGGCATAGTGTGCACGGCATGTAGGCATAGTGTGCACGGCATGTAGGCATAGTGTACACAGTGTGCAGGCACTGTGTTCATGGCATGCGGGCACAATGTGCACGGCATGCGACACAGTGTGCATGACGTGCGGCAGGGGCCTGCACAGCTTGCGGTAGGCCAGTGCACAACCTGCGGCAGGCCCGCACACATTGTGCGGCAGGCCCACGCACAGGTGTGCTGCCAGGCTAGTCTTGGCTGGGCTGGCTGGGTGGCCAGTGTGCGCGATATCCGTGCGAAAAAAATGTGATTTTTCAAGGAAGGTTGTGGAAAATTCATCAATCCGATTTTGGCGTACCATATAACGTCAAAATCGTATTTTCAAGCACCATTCATCTGTATGGTCATCTTGACTAGATTCCTTCGTATATAAAAATCCAAAATTGGACCCCTTCCCTCCCCCGCAGGGATTTCTAGGGTTTCAGACCTGAGAGTGTTTTGGGGTTATCTGGGTAGGTAGGGGATGAATTTTGAAGGTGTTCGGGTTAGGCGAGGGATTTTTCCAAATTTTCAGCGGGACTGTCCATGTGCATGGCATATGTGCTGGAAGGCATGATTTTCCAAGAATGATTACCGGAGATCCGTTGGCCCGATTCTGACGTATCATATATCATTAGAATCGTACTTCTAAGCACTATTTATTTGAATGGTCATCTTAACCAAATTCCTTCATATATGAAAAATCAAAATTAGACCCTTTTCTCTCCCACACGAGGATTTCCAAGGTTTTGGGTAGGGGAATGTTTCCATCAGCATCTCTGTTGGTCAGAAGTCAGAAGTCCCGTCCAAGATCCATATTTCATCATAGCTAGAGGAGGATGAAAAAATTGGGTGTCTACAGTAGCACATGACCTATGACTAAGAATTTTGGTCTAGGTGGATTAGGATAATAAAATGAACTTGCATGCATATAGGTTCATTTGTATTGTGAATGTTTGTTTGGTCTTTCTTTTAACTTACTAGGCTAGTGAGTTCATCCCACGTGCACACCATTTTTTTTAGATGGTCTTGTAGGCTACCTGACTGAGGAGCTAGAGTCGGGACCCACTATGGAGTTTTCAGTTAAAGACTGGTGGATCCCAAAAGATCTTGGGCATGAGACCGAGTGCCCGTGCGAGAGTTATGTTATGAGACAGTAATATTGAATACCAACCCGAGATTCTTTTGATTATTTTGTGTTGTTACCCCTTTTTTCCCTGGATGTTTAAATTGTATTTCTTGTGTATATATCACGCCTACGGGCCCACTTGTAAATTTATTATGTAATACAATTTGGGTATCAAGAGTATTATGGTATTTATAGGTATGTACATATAAGACTTCCACTGAAATATAGAAATTGCTTCCTTTAGTTGTGTGTGTGTTGTATAGTGGTTACTTCATCAGATGATCTTGGCAGGTTTTGGGTTAACAGGTGTTAACTCGGTCACCGGTCTAGTTCTATATGAATGAGGTGTGACACCTATGGGTCAGGTTGAGGGATTGGCTGGAGGAGTATGGGATGACTCCTTCTTAGATCAGGGCAAGGATAATGGGGCCTTCCTTAAGAAGGAAACGGTCTATGCTCCTTTCGGTCCTAGAGGGCCACTGGTATGTTTCCCCTTTTAAGCATCCTTTTCATATTTCAAATCCTTCTCTTTTTTTTTTTTTTATTGATGTTCTTTTAGTGGAGGACACGACATGTGGATCCCCCTCCCACTCAGTCACAAGTAGGTGTTGCTGCCTCATCCCAAGCTGGGTCTTTTACTGTTGTGAGTGGATCCCTCAGGATGGCCACCATTCCTTTTCGTGGT
>NW_024869187.1:0-32055 GCF_013358625.1 Macadamia integrifolia
TTTTTTTTTTTTTTTTAATCTTTTAACTGCTCGGGTCCGAAGGTCCAGAATGTTGTTGATGCGCTGCTCCAAACGGAACAGCAAAATACTACTCGTTGCTGCGTCAAACACAAGATTTCCTTGTTTGGGGGTCGGGTCGTGGGGGGAGAAGCTCCAATATAGCAAATGGTTGAGAAACTAATACTGAATAAAACGTATTATCAAAATCCAAAATAAAGATCCCTTATCTCACTCTCTATGCATCTACAAATTTCAAAAAAGTCAAGAAGTGTATTTGGCTAGGGTTCTCCATACCTCTAAATATCCGAATTCATGGTTATAGGCAGTTAATGCAGTTTCTACATACCTATCATGGGGATGGAGATGGATGGGTTTGGGTCAGGTCACTGACACTGGACAAGTTGAAAAAAAAAAATGGAACCAATGGAAGGAAAGAAATTCAGAAATTGATTAATTGTCTGAAGTAGAATCTAGAAATGGAGATTGATCCCCTGCAGCCAGCCCCTCCTCGTCCACATCAAAGAATATAGAGATAGCATTTAATAAGATAAAGAAACTAAAACCAATGGAACGAAGTCTCTCTCTCTCTCTCTTCCAAAACCTCACGACCAAAGGTCCCACACAGTTTATGAACACTTCAAAAGTCCGCAACAAGTAAATGTGACAATAGAGACTGAATTGTTTTCGTGTGTTATCGATAGGACTTCAAAACACAAGATATCACCTGGCCTCTCTATAAAATATCAATCAAGATGACAACATAATGGTATGTATGTATAATTGATTCCAATACATACAATATAAATTATAAAAATCAATATATTTTTTTTTGGTAAGGAATAAATTAGCATTCATACAAAAGGAATGATCTCTTCAGAACGACAAACGAAAACACACAGTACCCAATTGTGTTGACATTACACCAGTGCATATGCCAATGCCATGTTGAAGAATTGGGTTGGGACAGCATGGTCTTTTCGTGCCTTTTTTATTTAAGTGTAGAGTCAAGTAAGCGGGTTGGATTGAGATTTTAGCGGATCGAATTTCTTGGAAGAAGAATATAATCTAAAGTAACGTTTTTTTTTTTTCTTTAATTCAAATGGAGAAATCAAGATAGAATTGAATTCTAAGTTGCATACTATATATGAGAAAGGGCTTTGGGATGATATTTTGACTAATGATTACAAGGTTGGATCAATTTTGTTAGATAGTGCCAACTTAATGAGGAGAGAAAGGAAAAAAAATTTTTTGGAGAGAGAGAGAGTATTGAATCACAATGGTCCAAAATGTTGGGGATTCGTTGATCTAAATGGAATGGCACAATTCTAAAAGGACACCAGCGGACTACTTTTGGGTGGCCTCATGGGGAAACACTACACTCCAGGGGAGTGCCGGGACAAAGATATAATAATAAAGTCTCAAACCAATTCTTTTTCGTTAATAATATCTGAAATCAGAATCATTTTTATCCGATTTTGGTATTATCAGTTTCTAATCAGTTTTTGTTACTCGGTTTATAATTGGTTTACAAGCGGTTTATAATGTCGATTTTAAAAAATAGTTATCAAATTCAATTTGTATTGAGAAGTGATGGGATTTATAATTGTATTGGTTAAAAAAAAAAGACAAAAATTAAATATGTTATTTCACAACTTGTATCCCATCAAATATAGAAGTAACCCATTAAAACACATTTTTTAATTATTTTTGGTTGGTCCATCAACACAGTAAAACGCGTTAACATGATAACACCATTGGTAGCGGTTAATCATCGATTTTGCGTTCTAAATCAAAGCAAACCGAGAAATTGACCTACAAAACCAGAATCAGGTCATATTTATATGGTGAGGTTTGATTCGATCATAAACGGTTGATTCTGGTTCCAATAAATGGTTTCAGTTATATTCCCACCCCGAGTATTCCGAATCAGTATTAGTCAAGACCGATCCCAAGTTTTATAATGATGTTGGTGATTTCCTAGGGACTTGGTCAATGCCTTTGTGGATCAAGTTCCCCTGGTGCATCTAGAATAGGCAATTCCATTAGCCCCACTATATACTCTTTCCAGTTTTCCAAAAAATGTATGGTCCTCTTAAGTCTCCATCTTTTCCCCTTACTGGGTCCTTTGATTCTTCCGTGGGTTTCTTGTATGGCCCCTAATAGGCAGGCCCTTGAAAAAAAAGAAAAAAAAAAAACAAAAAACAAAAAAACTGTAAAAGATCAACCTTTTATCTTTTTATCTTTTTGTGATTTTCTCCATGTAAACTAAGATAAGTTTGGCAATGATCAAATTTCTACTTCAAAAATTAGAATAATCAAATGGAACAACTTGACCCATAGTCCATTGGGAATGCCTTGTTGCAATCTTGCAATGATATGGGGACTATGATTGTAACTGTGATTCTACTTCTTCGGTTGAGATCGAGTCTTCGTTCTAATTAGGACCCTCATTCGTGGCTTCGTTCTCATCTCCTTATACCCCAAGCCCAAGAGTATGATTATTAATTCAAAAATCCAATCATGGGATCACTCCACAATCTTTTATCACCAACATATGTTTAATTAAGTATAGACACATACAAACAGGTAGCTTTCTTCTTTCTTTTTTTTTGATTATAAGTTCAACCTCTATGAATACTTAATATACACTCCTCGTCGAGATAGTCCTTTGATTCACCTTCAAACCTCAACATAACTTGGTCATTCATATTACTAAGAAAAAAGACTTCTAAGTCATTCTTAACCGAAAAAAATGATCTAGTCATTTCATATTTAAGGATCTTTTCAGTGGTCTTCGAAGTGTCGCTACCTTTGGCATCATTTATATAAGAAGGATTAGGTGTAACAGAAGGTGCATTGTTGAGCTTATCATAGGGCATCAGGAAGTGCAATTCCTCGATCCCCCATCCCCAACCCACAAGAAATCAATAATATCAATATCTTAATATACAGATCAGAAGTTTTGCCAATAATTTATTTATTTATTTATTTTTTTTCATGTGGTTGGTGGTTCCAGGGGTGCAAGCAATAAGAAGTTAAGAACCGTCGTTTGTGCTTGAATCATGAATAACTTAAACCAGCAACAATTTGTCTATTAAGAAAATGACATTAATACAATGGCTTCAGCAATATGATTATGTTAATTACTTAAGAAAAGAGTTTAGTCCTAAGTTTTCCACTGAAGAACTGGATACCATTTTTTTATTATTTATTTATTTATTTTTAGGGATTGATAATGGTGGTAGGAGATGAGGTGGAGGCAAATGCTAGAAGGTTTTTTCAAGGGATTGAGTCATGTCGGAAAATGGTAGCTCAGTAAAGGCTTGGATGGTTTCCAATCAGTTGTTTAAGTACTCATCGAATGAGAAGGATGTGGTATGGCGTTGGAAGTTCTTCAAACTCTTACTTGACATAAATTTGGTTTAAAGGTGGCAATTCCAAACTCACACCGGCAGACCTATTAAGGAAAGCTTGAGTCGACCCAGCTCAATTACAATCGGTTGTTCCTAGCGCCAGTCACCCATCTGGAACTGACCGATTATGCACCCACCAAATCCCGGCCCCTTTAACACGACTATTTGAAATATCTATTCCACTACTCTCAGACCATAAAGACTATTTTATTTTTGAAGACTATGAAGACTAACTTAGTAGAACATTTTAAAATATTCAATTATTAACTTACTTAATAGGACCTTCTAAGGACTTCTTAAGGCCTCATAAGGCCCATTTTATTAGTATTCCCTCTTCAACCCTATTTTAGAGACTAATTTTTCATATAGCTCGTTTAGAGTGAAGGGGCCCAGCAGCCTGTATAAGGCCCATCTAGCCCGATTCAAGCTTGAAACTGATCGATGGAGCGATTAATCAAATGGTTGGTCACGATGCAGAGGGGAAAATCGGTCAAGCCATTTAGGCCTGACAGGTTAACACCCTTATTTTGGTTGTACTATTAAATTAAAAGATTTTTTATTGAAGTTTTGTGATAATTCTATAATGGGGCTTGCAGGGATCTACGCTCACAAAGCGAGGGTTAGGGTTGGAGGTATGATCTTCCCCTCCCCCCACCATCGTTTGGTAATGGATTAGGGGTCTCTTCCTCTCAGTCGTCATCAAGTGAAACAGAGGCTCTACTCAAATGGAAAGCCACTCTCCAAAACTACTCTGTCCCTGCTCTCCGTTCTTGGAAGCTTACATCATCATCCTCAGCACCAATCCCCTGCTGCAACTGGTTTGGTATAACTTGTAACAAAGCCCGAACCAGCGTGGTTGAGATTAGCCTTCCAGGACTGGAGCTGCAAGGTACGCTTCACAACTTCACCTTCTCTTCCTTTCCCAATCTCTTCCTTCTCAATCTCAGCCTCAATGGACTCACAGGACCCATACCAGATCAAATTGGTAGACTCTCCAAACTGATCACCCACCTCGATCTCAGTGGCAATGAACTCAGCGGTCCAATACCTTACGCAATGGGAAATCTGGTAAATTTGGTTATGTTGGGCCTAGATACAAACAACCTCAGTGATCCAATCCCTAATTCTCTGGCTAATTTAACTAGACTAGAGACCCTCTATTTGCATGGCAATCAATTATCTGGTCCAATGCCTTCTGAAATTGGAGATATGAAAAATCTGGTTCACTTGGCACTACAAAAAAACAAATTCAGTGGTCCAATCCCTCATTCTTTGGCTAATTTAACTAGACTGAAGAGCCTCCATTTGTACAACAATCAATTATCTGGTCCAATGCCTTCTAAAGTCGGAGATATGAAAAATCTGGTTGACTTGGAGCTATCTCAAAACAACCTCAGTGGTCCAATCCCTCATTCTCTGTCTAATTTAACTAGACTAGAGTTCCTCGATTTGGATTCGAATCAATTATCTGGTCCAATGCCTTCTGAAATCAGAGATATGAAAAATCTGATTGACTTGTGGCTATTTGAAAACAACCTGAGTGGTCCAATCCCTCATTCTCTGCCTAATTTAACTAGACTAGAGACCCTCTATTTGTATTCGAATCAATTATCTGGTCCAATGCCTTCTGAAATCGGAGATATGAAAAATCTGGTTGACTTGGCATTACAACAAAACAACCTCAGTGGTCCAATCCCTTATTCTCTGGCTAATTTAACTAGACTAAAGAGTCTCCATTTGTACGACAATCAATTATCTGGTCCAATGCCTTCTGAAATCGGAGATATGAAAAATTTGATTGACTTGTGGCTATCTCAAAACAACCTCAGTGGTCCAATCCCTCATTCTCTGTCTAATTTAACTAGACTAGAGTTCCTCGATTTGGATTCGAATCAATTATCTGGTCCAATGCCTTCTGTAATCAGAGATATGAAAAATCTGATTGACTTGTGGCTATTTGAAAACAACCTGAGTGGTTCAATCCCTCATTCTCTGTCTAATTTAACTAGACTAGAGACCCTCTATTTGTATTCGAATCAATTATCTGGTCCAATGCCTTCTGAAATCGGAGATATGAAAAATCTGGTTGACTTGGCATTACAACAAAACAACCTCAATGGTCCAATCCCTTATTCTCTGGCTAATTTAACTAGACTGAAGAGTCTCCATTTGTACGACAATCAATTATCTGGTCCAATGCCTTCTGAAATCGGAGATATGAAAAATTTGATTGACTTGTGGCTATCTCAAAACAACCTCAGTGGTCCAATCCCTCATTCTCTGTCTAATTTAACTAGACTAGAGACCCTCTATTTTGATTCTAATCAATTATCTGGTCCAATGCCTTCTGAAATCGGAGATATGAAAAATTTGATTGACTTGGAGCTATATCAAAACAACCTCAGTGGTCCAATCCCTCATTCCCTGTCTAATTTAACTAGATTGAAGATCCTCTCTTTGTATGGCAATCAATTATCTGGTGTCATAGCTCAAGATTTTGGTAGCCAAGCATTTATTGTAAAATTCCAGTTGTCCGACAACCTCTTATCTGGAAGCTTACCTCAACAAATATGCAAAGGGAGATCACTTCAAAGATTTTCGGTTGAGAACAATAGTCTTACAGGTCCTATTCCAGACTTAAGAAATTGCCCAAGTTTAAGTAGAGTTCGACTTGAAAACAACCAATTTGTAGGAAATATAACTGACAGTTTTGGTGTACATCCACATCTTTATTACATTGATATGAGTCACAACAGACTATATGGAGAGTTGTCACCAAATTGGGGAAAATGTAAGAATTTGACATTTCTAAAGATTTCTGGAAACAATATTAGTGGAAAGATACCACACGAAATTGGTCAGTTAACACGACTTGGACTACTTGACCTTTCTTTCAACAAACTTATTGGTGAGATACCAATGGAATTGGGTAGTTTATCCACTTTGTTACACTTGAATTTAAGTGGCAACCATATTTCAGGGCATGTACCAGTTGAAATTGGTAAATTAATCAATTTGGTGCTTCTTGACCTCTCGGCAAACAGGTTAATTGGATCAATCTCAGTTCAGCTTGGTCAATGCTCCAAATTGCTGTCATTAAATTTGAGCTGGAATTCATTGAATGGAAGCATTCCATCTCAAATTGGTGATCTAGTATCCTTACAAATTCAATTGGACCTTAGTCATAACTCAATTAGTGGATCGATACCACCTGAGCTTGCAAAGTTGATGATGCTGGAAATTTTGAACTTATCCCATAATATGATCACAGGCTCAATACCTTTTTCTCTTGAAAATATGGTTAGCTTAGTATCTCTTGATCTATCCTACAATGAGTTAGAGGGTGTTGTTCCCAACACTAGGGTTTTTAGAAATGCTTCTTCACCTCAAGCATTTAGAAACAATAAGGGGTTATGTGGTGAACTTCAAGGTCTACTTCCTTGCAATCCATCTCTTACAAGCAAAGGATTGACAAAAAATGGATATAAAGTTGTCATATCCATCGTTGCTTCTTTTATAGGAATTGTGTTCCTAATATTTGCAATTATCGGCATTTTCTTCCTCTTGCGAAAAAAAGTGAAAAAGGAGAATATAGAACAGGCAAGAAGAAACCATGGAAATGTATTTTCAATATGGAATTTTGATGGAAAGATTGCTTATGAGGACATTATTCAAGCAACAGAGGATTTTGATGCCAAATATTGCATTGGAATTGGAACTTATGGGAGTGTTTACAAAGCAGTGTTACCTACTGGCCATGTAGTCGCCTTGAAGAAGTTCCATCCGTTGGAAGGTGAGATGATAGTTGATGATGAAAGCTTTGGGAATGAGATTCGTGTGTTAATAGAAATAAGTCATCGAAACATAGTCAAACTTTATGGATTCTGCTTTCATCCGCGATGCATGTTTCTTGTTTATGAGTACATGGAAAAAGGAAGCATAGCACGTATCTTAAGCAATCAAGCAGAGGCTATTGAGTTTGATTGGCAGAAAAGAGTAAATGCCATCAAAAGTGTGGCCAATGCTTTGTCTTACTTGCATCATGATTGCATTCCCCCAATAATTCATCGGGATATTTCAAGCAAAAATATATTGCTGGACTTGGACCTTGAGGCTCATGTATCTGATTTTGGCATTGCAAGATTATTAAAGCCAGACTCATCTAATTGGACGTCACTTAAAGGAACTCATGGATATATTGCTCCAGGTATTTAAAATTTTCAATGCTATATACTAAATTTTTTTTATTGTAGTTTGAGGTTTCTTTATTTTTACTGAATTGGGCCATTAAAGTATTTTCCATCTTAGTATTGAAAAAGGAAAAGATAATGTGTTTGCATCTTATACCTTCAAGTCCAAGGGGAGCATCAAATTATTATAGTGAAAAATATAATGTTTGAACTTTGAAAGATTTAGTTCACAATCATGGGACTTTGATTAAAAAATTCTATTTTATTTTCTTTTAATTACAGTCATTTTTGAATAATAGGATGAATATTGCCATGTCCTATTGTTTGTTATTTATATGTTACATGAGAAATTATTAAATTTTCCATCAGTAAATACCATTTAGATTCTTTTTTACTTAAGTTAATGCATTATATAAATTAGAATGAGTACAAAATATTTCACATGGACTAACCCATGTCTTGCCAAGTGGCAAGTGCATAAATATATATATATATTCACTAGGCATAGTGCATAAATATATATATATATATATATATTAAAAGGCCACAATGCTCAATATTAAGGGAGAAATATTGGGCACAAGTTTCTTCCAAAGCCATAGAGAGGACATCTCTATATGAGCCACACTTTTTAGCCATATACTTTATTGGATGGGCCCCAAATTTTGTGGAGAGGTAGATCCCAAGTCTCTTATTCACATTTGATGTTTCAGCCTCACAGAGTTTTCTTGGTGGCAAAATGAATTATTAAAAGTTTTATGATTACAGAGAGGGTGCATGGATACCAAGAGGTGCATAGATACAAGGTAAATAACTTAAGGGAAAGTGGTTTCTGTTCCGGGGGGGGGCACGGGGAGCATGGCCCCTGTGCCCAGACACATGGGGGTGAAATGACTGCTCTATCCCCCATGAAATACAAAATGATGCCTTATTGATGCTTTCTCGCGTGCTCCCATTGGCCCTAGTATGTGCACACGCAGTGACCAGGCTCCCCGCCTAGGAAACACTTCCCCATAACTAAATTTGAGTTTAAAATTGATAATTGATGAGTGCAGACCATGCTCTTCCATATTCGTCATTTAAAATATATTGCAGTTTCTTGTTTCTATTAAAATGTATTTGTTGTCCTATTTATACATTTTCACTCAGCCTCTTTCTTTTCTGACCTTGCAGAGCTTGCATACACCATGGCTTTAACTGAGAAGTGTGATGTATATAGTTTCGGAGTAGTGGCATTAGAAACAATTATGGGAAAGCATCCAAGGGAGCTCATCTCATCCTTAACATCATTAGTTGGCCAAAAGATTCTACTAAGGGACATGTTAGACCCATGCCTCACCTTTCCATCAGACCAAAATGTTGCAAAGGATGTGGTTTCTATTGTGAGAATAGCACTTGCATGTTTACGCAATCACCCACATTCCCACCCAAATATGCATCAAGTATCAAAAAAGCTACTTTTTCTCCAACCATCATTTGTGGAGAATTTTCATACAATTACTGTAGGTGACCTAAATGCTATTGAAATACAATAATTATGATCGACGGCTCATTTGACCAACAGGGGACTGACACGATTTGTTTAAGACCACAATCAAAATTAAACAATAAATCTCAAGGTTAGCATTTTGTTAATTTCATGGTTATCAATCCATTTCATTCCAAAACTATATCATCCTTTTGGGCTTTTGATAGGGATGGCATGGCTAAAGTCCTCACTGTGTAGACCATAGAGCCGATCTTTATTTCTTTGGAGGTGATTCTTTTCTGAAAACTTTTGTAATTATGATTTATCTATTTTAATACGTATGCTTAGAATTATTAGTTATATGATTTTAATCTTACTAAATGAGGTTTTTCTTTTGTCAATTTAAGTCAGTCTAATCTTTTTCTTATTTTGGAACTTGGAAGTGGTAGTTAAAGTTGAAGGAAGCCGCAAAGGCTGCCTTTTTGTTTCAGCCTCATGTTGTAGTGATGATTGATTCCAAGGGGTTCCTTTTTCGCCTGCCACTTCTCTTCCATAGTAACATAGGCTCAATTTGGTTGTATAAGATATTATTGTAAATGAGGAAATGTTATGTTGTCGGATTATCATGTTCCTTATCTTATGCTTTAGTTATCTTGTCTATCAAGCTTATCTAATGTATCATTTTTTGGATACAGAGGGAATATGAATAATTCAAGGTTGTAAGGTGTTCTGAGGCTGGATAAAAAAAAGAGGAAGTCAGTTGCGACTTCCGCAGCAGAAGAAAGAGAGGAGAAGGAGAGGGAGAGACGTATTTATTGTAAAAGAGGTTCACTTTAGGTAAGTTTCAATTCTGTATTTTTTTATTTATTTTTATTCCTATTTGCTGGCTTTAGATTTCTGTTTTTGCTGATGGCTATGCCGAAGGTAAAGCAGTTTTCTAAAGAGCCTTGATTTTTTTGCCTTCGAAGCTCTGTTTTGCTGATGGCCATGCCAAAGGTGAAGCAGGGTTTTGAAGTGGTATTGTATATCTCTTTCCTTCTTTTTATTAATTCAATTGCTGACTTTTAGCAAAAAAAAGAAAGAAGGAAAGAAAATAAGGAGAGAGCCAGAGACCAAATAGGGAGAAGGAGAGGCAGAAAGGGAAACCTCTAGAGAGGGAGAGAGGTGTGTGTACTATCCTAAAAAGAAGGAATAAATGGAGAAGAAAAGAAAAAGAAAATTTAGGAGAAGAAAGAAAGGAGAGAGGGAACTGTGTTTTGTCTTGGAGTAAAAGAAAGAAGAAGATATATCAGTTGGACTTTAACCATTATTTGGCTATAGGATTTTAAATTGGTTTTATTGTTTATAAATTGTAATTGGACATATGTATTGAAAGAATTTGTAACTATGAATGGAAAATGTTCAGGGTTAGATTTAGTTGGACTCTCTATATGGAATAGAACCCTAAGGCATTGTTGTATGCTTGTATAGGTAGTAGTGCCCTGAAGTGAGTGAAACCCCAGCTGAAATTTTCGAGTTAATTGATTGACATGTAAGTGGAACTTGACATGATCCACATATGTATTTATAAATATGTTTACTTATGTTATATTATTCCGAGAAATCAATTGTATTGTTGTTTGTTTGCGAAACATGTTGTAAAGTTCTATAGATCAGAAACTTGGGATTCAGGTCCAGCATTTATTTTCAATGACATAAAGTGGGACTTTTTGCAGCACCCAAGATATAGATTTATTGGTGGTGGAGAATTAAAGTAACTGCTTTGTATTTGTTCCGTTTGGGGATGTTGGATGTATTCTCTGTACATATTTTTTCTTTCAATTCTATTTTGCTGACCATTAGCAATTATATATATATATAGACATAGACATTTCTTAAAAGAATATGAATTTATGCTATGATTATATAGAATACTTTATAAATGTATTTTTTTTTTGATCTTATAATTGATTTTATACATTATTTATATGAATGACTGTATGACATGATTATAATCCTTTCCAATAGGGGGTTAGGTGTTAGATGAGGCATACATGTATGTTTATGTTCCTCTCTTAGCCAGCAGAATGGCCCATATAGGATGGGATGAGTTGTGATGTGATGTACCACGTAACCCATGTTTCATCGTGTGTGCCATCTAGCCCATGGTTTCGTGTATGTGTGCCACGTAGCTCATGGTTATGAGATCCTGGACTGTGACTATTTGATACACGAGATGCCTCACACTTATGTTTGCAGTTGGCCGTGTATATCTATGACTAAAAATAGGTATATGTTCTTATGGTGCATATATACAAACAATGTGACATCTTTAAAATTCCTGCTTATGCAACATTTTTCTTGAAACTAAACTACATTTAAGGACGAGAAAATTCTAATTAAAATAGTTAGGATTAGTACTGGTTTCGTTTATATCTGCATTTATTTGAAGGTTGATTATCCATTTGTTATCTTTGACAGTTGGAAAACTGCATCATCCATGTGATACTCATGGTTCGGCTGATGGCTATGCCAAAGGTACATGAGTCATATGAGTTTTCTTTGGTTGTCTTAAGTTTTGTTGATGGCCATGCCGAAGGTGGAGTGTTAAATCAATTCTGTATTTTTTCCCACTTAGGTATGCATAGATTTTAATCTTTTGTACATCCTAATCTATTATTAATAGAATCTTTTGCTGACCTTTAGCTAGAAAAAAATATTGTTCCATTTTTTCTCTAATATATGACTTGTGTAGCAGGTATTTCTTGGAAAAAATGGTGTTCGAGATGCCATTGGTAAGAAGATGCCAAAATTGAAATTGACCTACATATTCAATCACCTTCATTTCAGAGTTGCAAAGGAAAAGCTTACTGATTGGATGTTTATGACTATATCTACTAAGAACAGAGTCAACTTAGTACAGAATTTGCTTTGGATCACATAAAAATGAGATTCACTGCCATTGCAGTGAATATTATAAGCTGAATATAGTGCAAAGGTTCCTCCCTTGTATTCCTGACCAATCCAGTGTCATTTGTTGAATCTTCTTCAGCTATATCTCAGTCAATAATTCTCTCTTGCAGCAAACACCCAACATGGTACTATCTTAAAGTCTAATAAAACAGCTCAAATTCCTGATTTCCCTGGATTGCCTCAAGAACATCAATTAACTATAAATTTAGTTAAATCTCCCAAAGGAGGTTTTCAATGGACTACCTTCCTTATCATTGATTCTGTAAAAAAAAGAAAAAAAAAAGATTCAGAGGACCCTAATTGATTAGCTGGCTGCCGGTAAAACAGTCATCTCTAGTGCTCCAGTATCCCTCCTCCACAGGAATTGAAGGATATCCCCGGTAGGAAATGGCTGATGTCTCCCTAATGTTTTGCTTATGTCAAATGAGGCGCGTCTCCTATCAATGGGGTAACAAACTATTCCCTTCTCTTGTTTAGAAGGCAATGGAAACATGGAGAAGGAATATATAATAGACCAACATATACTTCAGAGGATATAAACACTGAATATCTCTCCTTTCACTCTCTTTGTTCCATTCAACAGTACAATGTTGGTTTTACATCTTTGATACTTCATATTATACTATGCTCTGAAGTAGACATTGTCCTAATCGTTTGCTTTGTGTGATAGTGAATTAAAAAAAGAGGACAAATTATTAAAAAACAGAGGAAAGAAGTTTCGGTTGAAGGGGGAAACAGTGAGTGATATTTATAATTTTTCAGTGTTGGCTTATTTGCATATCTTGCTTGACATTGAATTTATGTTCCTTTTTTATCCTTCTCTCAATATTTCCTTCCTCCTAGCAGGGAATAGCAGCTGCACTTTCAGCTTATTGTCATGCAGAGCTTTCTAGCCGCTGGAAGTGCCTACCATTGTTCATATATTCCTGGGCTTGATGTTGGGGTTGTCTCATGTTCTGCAATTCTCGTATTTGTGGTCACTCGATCTTTTGTGTGGGAATTAAGGAGGTACCTTAACAATTATTATTTTCCTTTCCATGGAAATTTAATTTTCATTTTAGTCTTTTAATTCAAACACTATATATTCCTTGTCATAGTAGTGTTGGAAGGAAGGGGGCACACAAGAGTTAAGGCTGCCTAAGAGTCCTCTTTCACCCGTACACTGAAGGTTAGGTGGTGAGACTTCTTTGGAGATCTGCATATGGATTGTGTATGCAAGTTGTTTACTGACTAAACTCTCTCTCTTTCTGTTTCTATATAAAAGTGGGGGAGTGAGAGGGTAATGTATAAAGGTAAATATATTTCTGATTCTCAAACCATGAAGCTGTCTTCTTGTGAGATCTCTTTTTTACTTTGGTCTTTGTGAGGACGAAAGAGGGGAGGAAAGATGGAAGAGAAGGCGTTATCTTGTATTGGGTTGTGGCATGACGGTGTTCTCTCTGTCAAGGAAAGAAAGAAAGGTACTGAGTCTTTTCTGTATTTTTTAATGACATGTTTGAAGGTGACGGTACTATAATTTTGTGAATCCACCTTTGTTTGGTGAGTTTCTTTGTAACCCAAGATGTAATTTTTTCTCTTGATATTTTGGTAGCCTCTATATTGTCTAGAGAGGAGATCTTGTAACCTCTTTACTATTATAGTGAAAGTTTTTTCCTGGACGAGGTCCCGTGGTTTTTTCCCTTTCGTCTTGAAAGAGTTTTCCACGTTAAAAATGGTGTGCATTTGTAGATTGAGTTGATTTGTTTCAGCGTCATTACTTTATATATATATTTTTGTTATCATTGTGGAACTCCATTAACTTGTACACAAGTGGAAAATTGTTATTTTTTCCAATAAATAGTTGGTGCAATCTCGCTGGGTAGGATATGGAGTTGCCTAATGGGTAATGACTCATGTTGAGCTCTACTTTTTTATTTTCATGCAAGAAATAAATTATATTAAAAGAACAGAAGCACCATTAGATACAGAACGAGGCATATAAATGCCAGCCAAGTCAGCAAGAAAGAAGGGAGCTGAAAAGTTGGGGGGATTAAAAGTGAGAAGCACAACTATGAGATCCAAAATTAGCAAGGGAGTCTGCAACAGTGTTCCCTTGCCGAAAAGTGTGCTTAAAATAGATCTGAGGGTAAGGTGAGATAGTCATCGATGATGTGAGCGATCCTCCAAGGAGAGACACTAGTAATCCACTTAAGGAGATTGATGATCATTATATTACCACTCTCCAAAATGATGTGGCTGAAACGTAGCTCTACACTTTGTTTTATATTGTAGTTTTCTCTTCATAGCAGCATAGTAGAATATTTGATCTCGAAAAGACGATAATGAACTACTTATTTCACAAGCTACTCCTGTTCTAATATTCCAATTATTGTCTTTTCTTGTTTTTCCATTTCTCATAATTTTGATTTATAGTTCCTGAATTTAAATTTAAGGTTCCTTGGTTAAATTTTTTCCTAAACCTAATGTAATTACTCCCTTTTCCATCTCGATTAACAAGATTAGTGTCTTGCTGGTTGTGCTAAATGTTCCTAAACTTGGTTAGCAAAGTGCATGTGACTACAAATTGGTTCAATTATCCATATGAAGTGATAAAAATTATCTCTATGCTATAAGGGAATATGGGCAGCATAATTGTTGTATGATGCTATATCAAATGATGATTAGGACAACATAACGGCTGCATGATACTATATCACGTGAGGATGCAGACAACATAACGGTTGTATGATACTTTATCACATGATGATAACAGTTGAAATAATGAATTCTATGTAAGTTAGGATAAAAAAGTTACATGTACTTTAAATCCAGTTGTGGTTGATGATTCCCTCGACTTAGGGGCGAAGACATCACTTTCTTCTTGCTTTCTTGAAGGAATCAGTCTTCGAGAACTACAATCTCCCACTGGAAAGACCTCCCCATATGTGTATATATATATTGTTAAATCTATATATGTATGTGTGTGTGTGTATATATATATATATACATATATGAGAAAATAACTTTGTCTGCTTGTGTTTGTCTAGTCCTAGCTACACAAACGAGCACAATACGATGGCACTGCACCATGGTCCCAAATGCATCAACGTGGCCTCCCATTGGCCTATGCACTAGCACAATGGTTGCGGAAGTGGCTAGGGTTCTCATAATCATATGGGCAACAGAACCTTGCTGGTCTGAAATAGGAACGCTAGACTTGCAGGCCAACAGGAGGGTGCGTAAGAGCATATATGGCATTTTCGCACCATGTCCAGCCTGGGTGTTTCCTGTGCCAGTCTGGGTGTTTCCACTCTCCAAAACTACTCTGTCCCTGCTCTCCATTCTTGGAAGCTTACATCATCATCCTCAGCACCAATCCCCTGCTGCAACTGGTTTGGTATAACTTGTAACAAAGCCGGAACCAGCGTGGTTGAGATTAGCCTTCCAGGACTGGAGCTGCAAGGTACGCTTCACAACTTCACCTTCTCTTCCTTTCCCAATCTCTTCAGTCTCGATCTCAGTGGCAATGGACTCACAGGAACCATACCAGTGCATATTGATAGCCTCTCGAAACTCACCCACCTCGATCTCTCCAATAATAATCTTTCCGGCGTTCTGCCTCCCTTGAGTAATTTAAGCAGCCTCCGTGACTTAAACCTCTTTAGCAATGAAATAAGTGGCTCGATCCCTGTAGAAATAGGGAATATGCAAAATCTAGTTGGCTTATCAATAGGCTGGAATAAATTCACTGGTATGATCCCCTTTGTCCTAGCTAATTTAACCAACTTGAATATCTATACCTGCATGATAATGAACTCAGTGGTCCAATACCTTCCGCAATGGGAAATCTAAAAAATTTGGTTGGGTTGGAACTAGGGACAAACAAGCTCATTGGTTCAATCCCTCATTCTCTGTCTAATTTACGTAGACTAGAGACCCTCTATTTGTATTCGAATCAATTATATGGTCCTGTGCCTTCTGAAATCAGAGATATGAAAAATCTGATTGACTTGGGGCTATCTGAAAACACCCTCAGTGGTCCAATCCCTAATTCTCTGTCTAATTTAACTAGACTAGAGACCCTCTATCTGTTTGGCAATCAATTATCTGGTCTGGTGCCTCTAGAAATTAGGAATATGAAAAATCTGATTGACTTGGCATTACAACAAAACAAACTCAGTGGTCCAATCCTTATTCTCTAGCTAATTTAACTAGACTGAAGAGCCTCTATTTGTACGACAATCAATTATCTGGTCCAATGCCTTCTGACATCGGAGATTTGAAAAATCTTATTCACTTGGAGCTATCTAAAAACAGCCTCATTGGTCCAATCCCTCATTGTCTGTCTAATTTAACTAGACTAGAGTTCCTCTATTTGAATTCGAATCAATTATCTGGTGCAATACCTCAAGACTTTGGTAGCCAAGCATCTATTGTAGAATTTGAGTTGTTCGACAATGTCTTATCTGGAAGCTTACTGCAACAAATATGCCATGAGCGATCACTTCAACAATTTTCAGTTTCTAACAATAATCTCATGGGTCCTATTCCTGACTTTAGAAATTGCACAAGTTTAATGAGAGTTCAACTTGACAACAACCGATTAGTAGGAACTATAACTGACAATTTTGGTGTACATCTACATCTTTATTACATTGATACAAGTCACAGCAGACTATATGGAGAGTTGTCACCAAATTGGGGAAAATGTAAGAATTTGTCCGTTCTGAAGATTTCTGGAAATAATATTAGTGGGAAGATACCACTTGAGGTTGGTCAGTTAACTCAACTTGGAGAACTTGATCTTTCTTCCAACAAACTTGCTGGAGAAATACCAAGGGAACTTGGTAACTTATCTACATTGCTCCTTTTGTGTTTAAATGACAACCAAATTTCAGGGCATGTACCAGTTGAAATCGGCAAGTTAATCAATTTGGACCATCTAGATCTATCGGCAAACTGCTTGATTGGATCAATCCCGACACAACTTGGTCAATGATCCAAATTGTTGTCATTAAATTTAAGCTATAATTCATTGAATGGAAGCATTACATCTCAAATTGGTGATCTTGTATCCCTACAAGTTCAATTGGACCTTAGTCATAACTCAATTAGTGGATCGATACCGCATGAGCTTGCAAAGTTGATGATGCTGGAAATTTTGAACTTATCCCATAATATGATCACAGACTCAATACCTTTTTCTCTTGAAAATATGGTTAGCTTAGTATCTCTTGATCTATCCTACAATGAGTTAGAGGGTGTTGTTCCTAACAATAGGGTTTTTAGAAATGCTTCTTCACCTCAAGCATTTATAAACAATAAAGGGTTATGTGGAGAACTTCAAGGTCTACTTCCCTGCAATCGATCTCTTACAAGGAAGGGATCCAAAAAAATGGACACAAAGTCGTCATATCCATCATTGCTTCTTTGATAGGAATTGTATTCCTAGCACTTGCAATTATCAGTGTTTTCTACCTCTTGCGAAAAAAGGCAAAAGAAGGAAATATGGAAGCAACAACAAGAAATCATGGCAATATATTTTCAATATGGAATTTCGATGGCCAGATTTCTTACGAGGATATTATTCAAGTAACAGAGAATTTTGATTCCAAATATTGCATTGGAACTGGAACTTTTGGGAATGTTTACAAAGCAGTGCTACATACTGGCCATGTTGTAGCTTTGAAGAAGTTCCATCCTTTGGAAGGTGAGACAATTATAGTTAATGATGAAAGCTTTGGGAATGAGATACGTATACTAACAGAAATAAGGCATAGAACATTGTCAAACTTTATGGGTTTTTCTCCCATCCACGATGCATGTTTCTTATTTATGAGTGCATGGAAAAAGGCAGCTTAGCACGCATCTTGAGCAATCAAGTTGAGGTTATGGAGTTGGATTGGTTGAAAAGAGTAAATTAGACAAAAGTGTGGCTAATGCTTTGTCTTACTTGCATAATGATTGTATTCCACCAATAATTCATCGGGATATTTCAAGCACAAATATATTTTTGGACTTGGAACTTGAGGCTCGGGTATCTGATTTTGGCATTGCAAGACTATTAAAACAAGACTCATCTAATTGGACATCACTTAAAGGAACTCATGGGTATATTGCTCTAGGTATGTAAATTTGTCCCTACTATATACTATGTTATTATTGTTTTTTAAGATTTCTTTATTCACTTTAGTATTTAAAACTTATGACTTTTTTGCTAGATTATGCCATTGAAATATATATATATATATATATATATATATAAAAGATGTTTGTATCTCATCGTCTAAATGTAGCAGAATTATTATATTTTGGAAAAAAAATATGTTTTCCAAACTTTGAAAGATTTAGTACACAATCACAAAAACTTTGATTAAAAAATAAAATCATTTCTAATAGTAGGATGAATGTTCCCATGTCCTATTGTTATGATATTTATATGTTACATAATAAATCTTTAAATTTTCCATCTGTAAATACCCTTTAGATTTTTTATTTTTTACTTAAGCTAATGCATTTATAAATTAGGATGATTAAAATATTTTATTTAATTGACTCATTTAATAAAGAAACTAAAGAATATTGTAAATTGCTTATATCCCCTTGAATTTCTTGGTGTCATAGAGAAACTGGGCAAAACATTTTTGTAAATTAACTAAAGGAATTTCAAAATTTTGAAGGGGAGGGGAAATATAGAATACTGAAATTACTCATTTGGAGTGAAAAAGAAGCCAACTACATTCTGTAAGTCACCTTATTATCTTGTGGTAAATTATATGTTTTTTTCAAATTATTATATAGAAAATAGATATCCCTAGCACGACTGCGCTTTCCTATTGAATTACAAAAAAATGTTACAATAACTAAAATTCTTTTTGAATGCCCAAAGTAATAGGAATCGAGGCTAACCCTATAGAATTTTATTAATGAAGAAAAAGTACATATGGTTGGAGCACCATATGTACTTTAGGCCACCCTTAATTTTAAATTTATTTAAACAAAGAGAAAAAAATGAAAATACATCTGGTGAGTCTGGTAGAAGGCACATGAGCCTTATCTACAGACATAAAAACAACCACTCGGATTTACTTCTTCCTTTTTTTTTTTTTTTGGGGGGGGGGGGTGGGTGCGAGTTGGGGGGGGGGGGGGGGGTGGGTGGCAGTCTTTATGTAGAATTCTTAGTAATCTCTACTTTGAGGATCTCTACATTATTGGCCGAATGTGCATTTAATGTTTACTCTTTATTTTCTACCATTACACCAAGCTTGCCAAAATTGATATATCATTTTGCTATGCTTTACCTTTACATTTGACGGGTTAAAGACATATAAGTTAAGTTACAATAGGAGTAGATGGTGATGTAGACAATATATCCATAAAATTTTTAGCACTGGCTAAAAGGACCAGAATTTCTAGGTGGCCCCATCTAGAGAGTTATTTGACAAGACTATATTCCTACCATATAGCATGTCAAATGGGGATGTAATGTTTGTGGACAAGTGGATTAGGTTCCCCCCACTCCTATTTGGAAATGATAAAATTTATCTGCTAATGTGAGTAGGAAATAAACAATGTTTTACCTATAAAAAACATGTATAGATAGGGTTGCTAATGTCAAAAGCCACAATACTCACTAGTAATGAAGAAGTATGGGCCACAAGTTTCCTCCAAAACCGTAGAGAGAAATTCATTTAAATCAACTACTATTTTTTTAGCCAAGTTTCCTATTGAATGGGATTGAAAATTTTTGTGGAGAGGTAGACCCCACGTTCTCTTGTTCATATGTGAAGTTTAACCTCAAGGAGTTTGCCAGTGGATAAATGAAGCATTAAAATATTCATGATCATAGAGATGACGTAGAGGGGGCGGTATGGATTATTGAGAGATGCATGGACAGAGGGTAAAAATTTGAATTTGATCTTTAAAATTGACACCTATGAGTCCATACATTTCTCTGCCATATCCATCATTTTAAATATATTATATTTTCTTGTTACTATTTTAAAACTTATTTGATGTCTTATTTATAGACTTTCACTAAGCCTTCTTCTTTCTTCCCTTGTAGAGCTTGCCTATACTATGGTTATAACTGAGAAGTGTGATGTATATAGTTTCGGAGTACTAGCACTAGAAACAATTATGGGAAGGCATCCAAGGGAGCTCATCTCATCTTTAATGTCACTAGTTGGCCAAAAGATGTTGTTAAGGGATATGTTAGACCCATGTCTCACCTTTCCATCGGATCAAAAGGTTGCAAAGGAAGTGATTTCTGTTGTGAGAATAGCACTTGCATGTTTACATAGTCACCCACAATCCTGTCCAACTATGCATCAAGTATTAGAAGAGCTACTTGTTCTACGACCATCATTTGTGGAACATTTTCATACAATTTCTGTTGGTGACCTAAATGATATTGACGTGCAATAGTTGTGATTGAAGATTCATTTGACCTACAAGGGATTGAGGCGATTCATTTCAAAATACATTCAAAATTAAACAATAGTTCTCAAGGTTGGCCTTATGTTAATTGCTTCTTCTTCTTCTTCTTTTTTCCTCTTTTAATCCAATGTTTAAACTATATAACCTGGGCTTTTGATAGGGATGGCGTGGCTGAAGTTCTCATTGTAGACCACACAGCTGGTCTTTATTTCTTTGGAGGTGTTTCTTTTTAGAAAACATTTTTTTTTTTGGAAAATTACCCCCCCTCCCTTGTAGTTTGTCGAAATTATATGTGGGTCCAAGGGTTTGAACGATTTACGCCCCCTCCCCTAAAGTTTGAAAGATTCTTATATTTGAGTGATATTGTCCGTGAGTTTGAAACTCTTAGCTGGTAAGATCACCATTTTTATACCAAAAATGCCCTCGGAACTAAGTGAAGAGACAAAAAGACCCTTCAAACGAAGAAAAGAGGGAAATCCCTCTTTCACTTTCATCATCTTCAACCTCGGTCTTCAATCCTTGCTCTGCAAATCTTCAACCTTAGGTAGCGAAGAACACCAAGAAGGGAAGGAATCGTTCATTGAAGCTGAGCCGCGTGCAACTTGTATTATAGCTGACTCTTCCTTGGGATGGGCAGTAGCCATAGGAAATCAGAGGAATATTCCGGTGAGTTTGCTCTGGCCGATGGCACCGTCACTGTTTTCATTGCCTTATCATTATCACCTCCTTCTTGCTCATGGCCATCTTACCAGTTCCAGTTGAAAAATTCTCAGGTCTGTTAAAAGATTTTCTATGTATCAATCATATATTCTAGTATTTTTTTTTCCTATTTTAAGTATTTGTTTGAAAGAATTATGGAAATCTGATTTCTTTTGCTTCACAGAAAAGGAAAGATGAGATCATTACCTTCATCCTTGGAATCCCTGCAATACGCTTTGGAGATCTGCCATCCATTTACACTCGCAAGAATGAAATTTTAAAGAGAGTACTAGAAGCCTTCTCTTGGGTAACCAAAGCACAATTCATTCTATTTACTTCCTTTTACGAGCTTCAAGCCCATGTAATTGACACCTTAAGGGGAATACTTCCAATACCCATCTACCCAATAGGTCCCTCCATCCCTTTCATGTTACTTCAAGACACACTCACACCATCTGAAACCAGCAATGGCAATGTTCCTGATTACCTCAAGTGGTTGGACTGTCAACCTAAAAATTCTGTCTTGTATGTTTCATTGGGTAGTTTCTCACCTGTGTCCGCTACACAAATGCATGAAATTGCAATGGGGTTGCACATCAGTGGGGTTCAATACTTGTGGGTTGCTCGCGGTGAAGCCTCCAACTTACAGGAAACTTGTGGTGAAATGGGACTCGTAGTGCCATGGGTGAAGAAGAAGGAATAGAGCAGATGGGGGCGATTTGCAGACATGTTTTCCCCAAAACTTCTCCAACGGTTATGTGTTAGGGATGATTTGAGTGTTTTGGGTATAAGAGATTATAAAAGGGTATAATGGTCACCTTATTTAAAAACTTTCCCACTAAAGGGGGTAATACGGTCTTTTTCTCTATAAAACTAAGAGCACGTTCACACGGTCAATGATAGGGAAGGGGACGTAAATTGTTCAAACTCTTGGACCCACATGTAATTTCGACAAACTATAGGGGAGGGGGCATAATTTTCCCTTTTTTTCTTTTTTGTTTTTTGCTTAAGGTTGACAAAGTATATGTATTAAGAATGAAAGAAAAAATATAGAAAAAAAAATCTAAATCTTTTCTGAAAACATTTGTAATTATGATTTCTCTATGTTAAAATATACACTTAGCATTGGTAGTTATTTATTTTAATTTTACCAAATGAGGTTTTCCTAATGTCAATTTAACTCATCATGATCTCTTTCTTAATTTGGAACTTAGAAGTGAAGTTGAAGGAAGCCACAAAGGTTCTTTTGTTTCAGCCTCATGTTGTAGTGACAATTGGCTCCAAGGGGTTCTCTTTTCACTTCACTAGACAATTATGTGTTAACATTCTACCACTTTTCTTTTGTAGTGACATACTCAAATTTTGGTTGTACATGATATTGTTGCAAAATGAGGGAATATGAAGAAAATGGGTCAGTTTTCATGGCACAGAAGGTTTCCAAGGAGGGTTGAACTATGCAAGATGAAACACCATGGCCAGGGATCAATATATTGGATCATCCAACTAAGGTGCTATTCTATTTACAATAACATGATCTGAGTACCATTAATAGTAAGAGAGTTGTTAAGAGTATGCCTTTCTAGTTGGTTGATATGTGTTAAAATACCATAGTTAATCTAGAATGTATTTTTCATGAGAATGTTGTTTGGCTTAGTATCATTTCGTCACTCTTTTGGTGCTTGGACGGGGGATCCAATTTGTATAATATTTGATAAACATGTTTATGTCCTTGTAGTGCATTTATACACAAAATCTGCCATCTTTAAATGTCTTCTTATGAGGCATTTTTTTTTCAAAACTAAACTACATTTAAGGACAATAAAATGCTAAAGTAGTTGGGATCCATACTGGTTCCTTTGTTTCTCAACATATGACTTGTGCAACAGATATTTCTTGGACAAAATGGTATTCATGATACTGAAGGAAATAAATTGCCATGTTTGGTTTATGTTTCTCGGAAGTAGCCACCAGAATTTGATCACCACAACAAAGTTGGGGACATGAATACTCTGGTAAAGCCCAAATCTTTTTTCTTCAGTTTGCACAACTTTGTTCATTTTTTTATTATAATGTTTTTTTTATTTTTTTTATTTTTTTATTTTTTTTCAATTTGGTTGTTTATTGAATGTGAGGGTCTTTGTAATATTCATTTCCAATGCACCTTATCTTTTGAATGTTGACTGTGATTGTTATATAATCAGGATATGTTTTTAGAAGGCAAGCATTTTATGGCTATGATGCCCCTGTAAAGAAGAAACCTCTTAGAAAGACATAAAACTGGTAGTTGTGTAGTGGTTCTTGGAAGAAGAACAAAGATTGTGAAAAAAGATACAAGGGGACAAAAGGAAATATCTTCGACATAAGCATCCCACCCCTGACTTGGCATGACTCACGTTGGCTCATATAATCAGATTAATATAGAAGTAGTTGAGTTGTGGTACCTGAACAGAGAACTCCAGCTTCAGAAAAGGAATCTCGCATGCCAACTTTCTTCTAGATAATCCCAATTGGCTGTCGTTGCAGGGGTTTCTAAGGTAATAGTACTTCCATTGCTATAAAAAATTCTAATTGTCCTTTGCTTGTTCTGATGCATCCAACTTTAGTGTTATCTTGATGAATAGTTTATTTTGTTCTTTGCAGTGTGCTGAAATGTCTACGATAGGAAGAGTGTGAGACCAATTGAGATTGAGGTTTGTTGTGCTGATTTTGTCCTACTTTAAGTATTTTCTTGATGGTTTTTTCCTTATTTTTTTAGAGAACGATAAGTGTTCATAGTGTAAATGCCTTTTCAAATTTACTTCCATTCTATGCTTTGCAACTATATCACTTCTAATCATGTATCTTTCTTTTCTATTACTGTTACAATGACCAGCCTTTCTTCCTTCTACAAGTTTACGTGTTCAAGTATGGTTCGTCACATGACGTATTTCTCCACTATGATCTTGAGGAGTGTTGGGTACCTCCTCACGATCAAAACTTGGCTTCTACTTGATTGCAACATGTAGCTACAACCCCTGACAGCAGCCAGGGGAATGGAATCTCAGGGGGTGGGGTGGAAAACTCATCTCAGGGGGAGGGGTGGAAAACTCATGTCTTGAATCTCTTCAATGATAATAAATGCTTTGCAATTCTTAAATCACTATTGATAATAAATGAGTGCCTATCGTGCTAAGGCTAACATACACTTTGGCCCTACCAATAATTGAACTCTATGTCTAGGCACCGACTTGTTCAATCCCACAAATGACAAACATGTAGGTTGGCATTTAATAGTATTTATTAACACATGAAACTAGAAGACTTCCTAGGGCTTCATTACGCCACGTACATCAAGTCCCACATCTCAACCATGATTTTACTGCATGGTATTGATCACCATTGATATTGATATCGATACATATATATCAAGTTGGATCAGATCATTTTATTCTTAAAAATTCTGATATAGAATTTCTTTGGACCATTTTGCCTTTACCTGTTCTGATACATATATGATATTGATCATTGTAAATCAATCAAGTATCGATATCTATCATGATTGATTCAATTTCGATACCTAAAACCATGTTCCCAGCCCCTTGTTCCTCCCCCAAACTTTCCCACCTCCCAAAGAACAAAAACAAAAAATCCACCCATTTATTTCTCATTTCAAGTGATAAAACTCATGTCTTTATTGATAATGTAGTCAGAAATTAAGTAGCATAATAATACAATCTATATAATAATAACTTAGCTTGTCCCAACTAAATGGGGTCAACCACATGAATCCAGTTACATGCATTGAAAAGTGCCAATACAGTTTACAGGGTTGAATTTATTGGCTTCAATTATTGCAGTTGTGGGGGCAGTATGGGCCCACGGGACTAGTCAGGCCGAAGGCTTGGATATCCGTCATTAGAAAAAGAAAAAAGAAAAAAAAAGATTAGTATCGTGAAATTACCTGGATTGGACCTGTATCGATTGAGACTGATCCCAAGTCTTGATTGCTTTGATACCAAACCATTGGTACAACATAAGGGTAAAAATGTAATAAAAATCTTTTTTTTTTTTTTAATATAAAGAATAGAGATAAATCTAGGGGTGTCAAATGGTGCGATTTCGATTATTTGTTTTGATTTCGGTTCAATTTATCTTGTGATAATGTGAAACCAAGCCCGAACCAGATAGGAGTATGCTGAAATCAGAATTGCTCTTATCCAACTTTGGTTTTAACAGTTTCTAATCGATTTTTGTTATCCGGTTCATTATCAGTTTGTATGCGGTTTATAATGTTGAATTTAGAAAAAGGTTTGCAAATTCAATTTGTAATGCCGTACATTTGGTTCACATTAGGGATCAGAGAGGGATTGGGAAGTCTTTACGGGAAAAAAAAAAAGGGATTAGGAAGTAGGGAAATGGGAGAGTAAGAGAAAGTAGAAGATATAGCTCTGTGTGTTTCGAAGAGTTGAAATTGAAAGTTGAAGTCAGAGACTTGCAATGAGAAGATGATGGGATATGTAATTGTCATTGGTAAAGGATAAAGACAAAAATTAAATATATTATTTCATAATTTGTATCACATCAAAACACAAAGAATCAAATATAGAAATAACCCATCAAAACACATTTTTCCTATTTTTGGTAGAGACCTATCAAAATAGTGAAACACGGTAACACCATTGGTAGCGGTTAACTATCAGTTTTGTGGTTTTGAACCAAATCTGGAAAATGATCTAGATAACTAGAATCAGAACGATTTTATATGGTGCAGTTCGATTCGATCATAAACGGCCAAGTAAATGGTTTTAGTTATATTTTGACACCTAGCTATCTAAATCAGTATCAATCCTGTTTTAAAACTATGTCAGATATTGCTCAAGGACTTGGTCATTGACTCAATGGATCAAGTCCCTTTAGTGCATCCAGAAAAGGAACCTCTATTAACCCCACTATATACTCTTTCAAGTGGCCCTCTTAGGTCCCATCCTAGCACCTCTCTGGGTCCTTCCTTGATTCTTCGATGGGTCCCTAGTATATGAACCAATAATAAGCAGACCTTAGAAGAAAAAAATCTGTAAAAGATCAACCTTTTTTATTTTTTGTGATTTTCTCCATATAAACTAAGATAAGTTTGGCCATGATCAAATTTATACTTAAAAAATTAGAATAATCAAATGGAGCAAGAGCTTGGCTCGTTGCCTGTTGGGAATGCCTTGATTTGCTGCTTGGCTTGTTGCCTGTTGGAAACGCATTGTTGCAAATCAGCTGAGAAATTAATCCCAATAAGCCTTCTATGTGGAACAACAAATCCATGTGGATCCTTTTTGGTAATTCCACGTGGAAGAACCCCAAGTAAGGTATACAAATTAGGAATCAAACATTCACTGCGAACTGCAAACCAATTCATCACCAACAACGTACATACAGTAGTAGTACAGCCATGGTTTAAATTTGCCACATATGAAAGTTTGGGGTACCAAATGTTTGGAGAAATTATATCTAGGTTATCCAATGTTGGTGAAATTATATTTCGAGTAACTAATTTTATATTTTCAATTATACCCCAAACATTACTTTACACCACCGGCCCTTCACAACGATTGGCACCCTCTTCGCTAGTCTCCACTACTACCACAACAACCACATTTTTTTTTTGCTAAAGATTCAAATATATTAAAGAGAGAAGAAAAAAAAAGATGACAAACAATTACATATTGAAGACCACATATTTCCCCACCTTCGGCATTGTCATCAATAGAAAAAAATGCAGAAAAAAATTAAAACCGAAATCTAGGCCTAGAGTCGGCGTCATGAGCTATCTCATCCCAAATGTGCTTCAGGAGCTGAGCATTATATTCAGATGATTCTGATTTTGCCGCATCCCAAGCCAAAAAATCAGCTATACTGTTAGCTTCTCTAAAACAGTGGGAAATCTTCCAGGAAATGGAAAGCAAGAAAGTCTCTAGGGAGATCCATTGTTGAGAGACAAACCATGGAATGGACCTAGCTTGAACTGCCACCACCACCGCCGCAGAGTCTGACTCAATCCAAAAACACGAAACTCTCAGGTCTTTAGCCATAAGGATACCTACGATCAAAGCTTGAAATTTTGCTACATAGTTTGATTGAATCCCAATAAATTTCTTAAAGGAACCAATCACAGCCCCAAGGTCGTTCCGAATAACTCCACCTGCGCCAACCCTGCCAGGGTTGCCCATGGAGCTACCATCCACATTTAATTTTGTCCAACCAGAAGGGGGCTTGCACCAGAATATTTCCAAAGGCTCGGGAGGACGCTTAGGATTAATGATCAAAACCCAGACGCCGGCAGCACATGATATCAGAAATGTGAGGCAATCTATCAGAGATTGTGATTTTGGAGTCTTGATGGACTCTTTTAATGTTATCAAATACAGAGAAGGGGAAAAGGGATCTACTCCCATATCTTCTAGAATTCCTTTCTGTCCAAATGTTGTCAGCCACAGTGACTAACCCCATAGACCAAGGATCTTTAAACACCAGGATCCTACACTTTCTGATCCACCACCGAACAAGCTGAGGAAAGTCATCGATGTCAAGCCAAGACACACCAAAGCAGTCTAAGAACATTTTCCAAACTACCACGGCAAAATTGCAACCCATGAATAGGTGATTAAAGGACTCAGCTTGCTCATCACATAAGGAGCATTTAGAGGCTAGAGGGATTCCTTTCACCGAAACCACATCATCTGTAGGGAGTTTTTTGTGCATTAGTCTCCATCCAAAAGTGGATAGTCTTGGCTGCATGAGTTTCCCCCAAACCAAGGAACTCCAAGGAACCTTGGGGTTGCGTTTTCTTATCTCCTCCCACGCAGAAGAAGAGAAGAAAGAGCCCGAGGAAGTACATGACCAAGCAAATTGATCCTTCATGTTTGTTAGAGGCAGCCTAATTGCCAGCAGCTTCAAAACATTGATGGAGGAGAGGGGAGCGAACAGGTGGTAAAACCCATTGAGAGTTCTAGATGAGATCCGAAACCTTCAAAGTCGAATTCTTCGGGAACCCATAGTCTAAACCACAAGACTCTGCAATCGATTTGTCATCTATCCAAATGTTAGACCAAAGCCTAATATCTTGCCCATTTCCAATGATCCATCGCTCTTTGGAAGAAACAAAATTCCAAACTTTGCGCAATCCAGGCCAAACTGATGAGGACTTAAAAGATGGATTAATATTTCCGTTCTTCAAAAATCTAGCCTTAAATAGCCTACTCATGCCTGAGTTCCCATACTTGATGTTCCAAACTTTCTTGCACAATAAAGATTTGTTCAGATCTCGAAGCCGGCACATTCCTAGGCCTCCTTCATCCCTGGGTTTACAAACCTGCTCCCATTTAACTGACTGCTTTGGAGCTTTCCACATCACCAGTCCATATAAAATTTCGCATCCACCTTTCCATCAAGCTAATTAAAGAATTTGGCCACTAATAGATGGCCATGTTATGGACTGGCATACCCATAATCACCGAATGCACCAACTGAATCCTTCCAACCATTGAAAGGAGCATTCCTTTCCATCCCGCCATGCGCTCCTTTACTTTGTCTAGGACAGGCAACAAAAAGCTTTTTTTCACTCTTCCATTGAAGATCTGAACCCCAAGATATTTAGTAGGGAAGTTGCAAATAGAGATGCCCAAGACCTCAGCAATGTCCCTGATACGAACATGCCTGATTTTCCCCATGAATAGCTTGCTTTTATCTAGATTTATTTGCTGGCCAGAAAAATCTTGGTACTTCCTCAGAAAATTATTTAGATTACGAACATACTTAATAGATGCATTCATGAAAATAAAGATGTCGTCTGCAAATAAAAGGTGGACAGGAATTGCCTCACCTCTGGGCCCCTGGAGGAGTTTGATTTTCCCATCACGAATGAGAGCTTGCATACCTCTGCACAGAACCTCCTCCACTAGAATGAAGAGAATTGGAGACATGGGGTCCCCTTGCCTTAAGCCTCGCTTTACATTGAAATATCCCACAGGACCGCCATTCAAAAGAATAGTGATTTTTGAAGAACAAAGGTCCTGATGAATCTAGTTCACCCATTTATCAGAGGAGCCAAAAGGTTTCAACACTTGCAACAAAAAATCCTAGGACATAGTATTGAAGGCCTTCTGAACGTCAATTTTGATTCCTAATCCTCCTCCTCTGGTGGTAGAAAACATAATATTAGCTAGCTCAGAAGCCAAACCAACATTCGAGTGAATCAATTTGCCTTCTGAAAACAACCTCGGCAGCAAGAAAGACATTCTTGTAGCTAAGATTTTTGATATAACTTTACAGACAAAGTTCCCCATGCACAAGGGCCGAAACTTGTCCAATGAGATGGCTCCAGCAACTTTTGGAATCAAAGCTAAAAAATTATTATTTAGACCAGGGGGCATGACGCCTGAGAGAAAGAATTCTCTAACTGCTCTAATGAAATCACCTTCCACCACCTCCCAACAATGCCGAAAAAAATACCCAAGGTAGCCGTCAGGGCCCGGAGAGCTATCCGGATCAAGGTTCCAAACAGCCCTCTTGATTTCAGCTGCACTCGGAATAGCATTCAAAGAAAGCAAGTCGACCTCATCAACTAAAGCAAGAATGGAGTCAAGCAGATCCGAATGCTCCATGACAGGCGAACTTTTATGAAAAGATTGGAAATAATCTACCATATAGCTCGCGATCCCATCTCTGTCAAAAATCTTTGACCCATCAGATTTTTGTAGCAGTTTGATAGTGTTTCTTGCCCTTCTATTCTTGGCATAAGGTGAAAGAATTTAGAATTCCTATCACCTTGCTTCAGCCAAGTGATGCGAGATTTCTCCGCCCAGAGCTTTTCATGGTTCTTTAAAGCATTTAAATCGGTTGTTTTAGCGTCCGCTTCCTTCCCAAATAAATCGTCAGTCATCCCTGATATTTCAATTTGACTCTGAATCCCTGCCAGAGCCTCTTTGGATTTATCCAACTCCATATCAAAATGTGGGAAGGATTGCCTAGCCCAAGCTCTAATGATAGGCTTAAGCCTCTTGAGTTTATGAGCTAAGATAAAAGTATGTGGACCAGAAACATATTGAGACCACGAATCATGAATGAGATGAATAAATGATGAATTTTCAGTCTAGAATTTATGCATTCAAAAAGGGCAGTTACCTGGCTTCGGGCAAGCCTCAGAGACCACTAAGATAGGGCAGTGGTCAAAGAAGTCCCGCTGGAGCACTGATTGAGCAGAGCCTTGGAAGTGGTTGAGCCATGCTTCATTGCAGAATCCCCTGTCTAGAACTGCAGCCACATGCCCTCTTCTCCTGTTGTTTGACCAAGTGAACTTTGGACTCTGGGAGGGAATTTTAATCAGGGACAAGAGTCAATCATAGCTTCAAATCCAGCCGCCGAACCCAGACTGAAGGACCTTGGACCATGCCTTCATGAGAAGCAAGCGTGGCATTGAAGTCCCCAACCATGAGCCAATGAGAAGCCGCGACCGGGATGGATGCCAATTCGAGCCATAATTTCCTCCTTTTCACTTTGAAGTTGCTGGCATGAATGACAGATAACCACAACAACCACATACCTCTTGCAACATCCCCTCCCTCTCCCTCTCTCACAACCCCAGTTCCTACAAACCCGTTTCATCATACTACCCTATACCCACCCCACCCCATCTTCCACGTGCAACTGCATCATCCCCTCTTCTTCCTTGTGCGCCCTCCACCCGGTCATTACGGTTTCTAGATGAATAAATATGTGATCTTTTCTGTTCTTCGAATTATCATACCTTTGGATTTTTTATTTTTTATTTTTTATTTTTTTAAAACATACCTTTGGAAGCTACCCTGTCATTTACGTCTTGACTTGGGTCTTCATCAATTGGGTATTGCGGAAAAGAACAAAAGAGAATATTGAGATATGAGAAAAGTTAAGCAATCACAAAACCCTGTTTGTTTGGAAGAAGAAAATGGGTAGGATAGTATAGTTAGTGGAAAGAAAAAGAAAGGAAAGACGGGAAAAGTGTAATGGTGAGGCCTACATTTATAAAATAACCAATTGTCATACCTTTGGAAGCTATCCTGTCCATATAGCCGGCCCCATTTAGTTGAGATAAGGCTGAGTTATTGTTATTGATCTGCAATATTCCTACCTTGGGGATATCCATGGTTCTCTCTGCAATAATGCTTACGTACCCCATATAATTCCCTTGGTATGCACCCTAAGGTTAACTTTTTTCTACAAAATTTAACTATTTTTAATTATAGAAGAAAAAAATTAAAATGCAAACAGAGTAGAACCTGATTGGGTATCGGTCAAGACCTATCCGATACTGATCCATTGGTACATCCCAAGGGTAAAAAATTAATAAAAATAAATATTTTACAGAAAATGGATAAAATTAATCGACCCAAAGGTCTTGAGCTTTAAAACCATGTTGGAGATTGCACAGAGGCTAGGCTTGGTTAGTGGATCAAGTACACCAGCATCATCTAAAAAAGAAACCTCTATTAGCCCAATATGTTCTCTTACAGGATTACAAGAAGTGTGTGGCTCTCTTGGGCGCCCGTATGGCCCGTAATGGACACCCTTGGAAAAAAAAAAATCTGGAAAAGAGACTTTTCTTTTCTGTGATTTTCTCGGTATGAACTAGAATAAGTTTGCCCATGACCAAATTTATCCTTGTAAAATTAGAATAATCAAATAGAATAACATCGACCTGTTGCCCGTTGGGTACGCCTGGTTGCAAATCTTGCAGCAATGTGGGGAGTATGATTGCGCCTATGATTCTTCTCCTCCGATCAAGGTCAGGTCTTCATTCTAATCAGAATCTTTCTTGGCTTCGTACTTGTCTCCTTATACCCCGTCTACACGTCTTACTGTAATTACCGACAAAGACAATCAACACCGACATCTTCGTTTCAAACTCCAC
>NW_024869188.1:0-32030 GCF_013358625.1 Macadamia integrifolia
TCTTGTGTGTTTATGCCTATTCATTGAAGAAGAAAGCCTCTCTTTGTATTGAAGTGGCTACATCCACCCCAAGCAAAAGGTACATGATCCATTGAAGATGTTACAGCTTGTTAGTTGAGTTGTAATGGTTGTGCGTTGAAAGCAAAGAGAAAAAACTGCAAGAAAGAGCAGGAAAAAGAAAAGAAAGTGGAAGAAAGAAGAAGAAAGAACGAGAAAAGAGAAGAAGAAGAAGAAGAGAACCTAGGTTGGTTCTTTTGAATTGCTTTAAGAAACTCATGTACCAACCAAGGTTGAAGGACTGCCGGTTCCAAGACAAAAATTTTTTTGGTCCACATCAAGTGGAGATCGAATTCATCATATATCTAGAGGTTGCTTCTTACCATGGTATCCCTCACTTTGTCAATTTTTCATTATTATAACTCACTATAGGTAAGATGTTCGATGAAATACCCAAGTGATAGTTGTAGTCTATTTTGGGGAAAATTTGCATGTATATGAGCTTTATTGTAAGACATTCATTATAGGCCCAACTTGTTATTGCATTAGGAGTTAAGTTGTATCTAAACATAGGGAGCTCTTTTGAGGATCAGTAGGGTTTCACGGACCTCTCCTTGTGAAAAGAGTGGTGTGGGTCCGACGGTCTCTATTGACTGAGAGTTTCCACCTAGATTATGGTTTAAGACCCATCACTAATTGAAATTAAAATTGAAATGACTCCATCCGAACTGTCTAACCACATGTTAGAGTTCTTGTTAGGTTGTGGTTCAAGGAAGGGGTTAAGCACTTCAGTCCATCTGGTAAAAATTGAATATCAACCCTAGGGAAACATACATTAATATTGAATGTACTGGCTAGGTTTAATCATTCATACGTGACCATTACACACAATTGAAAGAAACGTGGCCAAATGAAATAGAAAAGAGAGATTCAATCCATATACCTATATCCAATTGCTCTGCACGGTTACTATTTTGAATATAAAGCAAACATACTAATATAACATAGAGTAGGCATGGTAAAACCCTAGAATTGAGCATTCAACATGTTGGAAACGGTATGCAAGGCAAAATAGAAAAAAGAGAGGGGTGAAGTCGACATACCTCTGTCCAGTTATGCTACATTGTTAGTATACAAAAAGTAAGACAGTTATACTAATATCATACAAATGATTATAGTGAAACCCTAGTCCACCATATGCAAATGATGGGAATTATAGAACTTTTGTTCGTGGCATGCATGCATTAAATCGTGAGATGTAAACATCCAAAGTATAATGAATGGAAATTGAGATATGCATGTATAGGAAACATGATCATGACATTCAAAATAATAGCATCATAAAGAATTATGGAAACGTAATGCGAATTCCATAATGCGAATATGCCAAGAATTACATAATGACCACTTATTGTGCAAGGGCATGATAGACAAGCATGGAGAAGCATTTAAGACATAGAGACACAGAGATTAGAATCGTAGAAACACATGATGATGGTTGAACATAGTGTACAGAGATATTGCATCAGAGAAATGAAAGTAAAGTATCCAAAATTAATGTACAAAGAAAAAGACAAAAATATTCCTAGTGTACATGTGATAGCATACTAACATTGAAAATATGTAAAACGTGAAGATAGGGGTCATGAGACCATAGGAGATCATTTAAAAATGATATACAGATGTATTGCATCCAGAAATACAAACATAAAATGCTCAAAAGTAACATAGAAAAGAAATGATGCGAATACCACTATGCCTTAATGAGACCTAGAAAGGGAAAGTATCAAAAGAAGGAAAAAAATCCAACGTGATGAAATCAATGACTAAAACCATTAAAATAGGATGCAAACATGATTAAACTGATTGAAATTTTTTGAAGAAAAATGTGTGGAACCTGTGTACAAAACAAATTACCAAGATGCCCTTGTGCCTGGGCATATATTGAAAAGAAAGAAACATTGAAATGGGGATGATGATGAACCTATACCAAAAGACAAAGGCTAAGAACATATAAAATAATTGAAAAAGATTTGAACCATCTTAGAAATCAAATAAGAGTAACAATGAAATAATATTGTATAAGTAAAAATCATCGATTCAAAATGGGTAAACAATCTGCCATAATCTTGACCAGACATGGTGGAAAATCCGATAAAATAGTAATAAATCCAAAAAATCCCAAAAAAATCATGCTAGAAATAAGAGATCTAAATATGTAATTCTTAATAAGGAATCTTAACAAAAATATCGATTAAAAGAAGTGAAAACGGCAGTTGAAAACGGAATAACTCGAAAAAGCTCTTGACAAACTACAGACCTATTGTGGTATAAAAATTCAAATAAAATAGTAAAAAGAAATATTAAGCATATGAAATTTATATTGTAGAATGAGGTAACAGAGAGATATACCATACAAATAATCATGAAAAAAACCTTAGAACATAGCCTACATGATTGAAATCAATAATGAAAAACTAAATAGAAAGCAGATTGGCAAAGAAGAAAAGCAAAAGAAAAAAAAAATAATTCATACAAAAATATATAAAAATTAAGTTTGAAAGCTAAGGCACAAGGGTAGAACATGATATGAAGGACTTAGAAGAAAACCAATATCAGATTTGTATGTAACTGTGCATAACACCACTGCCATACTAAGGGCAATCATGACCTATACTTAATATAACAAGTGTGTCTCACTCAAGAAAACTTGTAATTGAATGAAACCAAAATCAACCAAAATAGACTCAATTACTTACAACTTTCTTGAAGGATGCAGGTGGGTTGGAGAGGACTAGGATCAGGTTTTGGTAGTTAAAGTCAGTTCTCGTGTGGAGAACATCAAGAGGCTCAACCAAAGTTTTTCATGAATGTGTAACGCTTCTTCTCATTAGTGTGGGATTGTGTAGGCTTGTGTGGGTTCCTTTGAAAATGTGAGAGGTTCTTATATTTATAGCTTTGAGTGCCCTAATTATCTCCAAGGTAGTTTCCATAAGTTTTCCATTTGAGTGGGATCTCCTTCGTTGATGGAAGATGTCAATATGGCTACGTATAGGAAGAAAATATTCTCTCATAGCCATGAGAAATTTGCTTTATCTCTAAGGTTTTTAGAGTCTTTTAGGGTGTCCTAGGTCTTAGATTATGTCTAGGTACGCGTCTTGGTTGTCAAGGAAGTGATATGACCGAGATATTTGGCAAAGATTTCCAAAATCCCGCTCTTATCGCAGAACTAACACAAAGTCTCTTATCGCAGAACTAACACAAAGTGAACTTTTCCCGATACAAAGTGTACTTTGGCCTACGTCGGACATATACCAAATAAAGCTTAGCCGAGGTCGGCCATATGACATCTAGCATCCAAGTTGCAAATAATGTCAATCTGGGTTAGTTTCTGACCCAGGTAGGCTTCTTGGGTTGGATCCAATTGGTTATTTGCTTAATTCAGGATCAGTCTAGGGTCTTGGTTCATTCTATGAATGTCAAATCCATCAACCATATTTTGAAAATAGATTTTGTCAAATAATTATCTCCTAAATTAGCATGGGCACTCAGGACATTATTTAGGTTAAAGGTAATGACTCTTAGCTATAATTAAAGGATCCCGTCATGTTTTTAAGGGAACTCTACTTCATCATTGTCTGGCCACTCTTGGGTGACAAATATGATGTCTACACTAGTGTTCCTTGGTAGCTATTGCTACCTAAACATTATTGTGAGTGCGGCCTCTTAGTTTTATGTTGGGTTAACTTGATAGTAGGTACCATTTTTTGTTATTGGCATTAAGTGCCCTCTTAGTTATATGCTGGAAAAAACCAGGGTGTGGGTATTGTTTGTTGGAATTGGAACTAAATGCCCTCTCAGTGTTGGGAAAAACCAAGGTGCGGGTGCTCCCAACTATATTGCAATTAAAATAGTGTATTGAGTACCCCCTATAAAATTAGATATGTTATGCATGTGGTTTCCTTGTTTTTCTTATACTACCTTTGGAGTGTTTGTGTGCTATAGGATGGGTGTCCATGTCCACACTAGCCTATGACACGAGGTTGAATATGCATATAAATGTGTGTGAATGTAAGAGAAGTGCCACCTAGATTGCTACATCAGGTGTATGGATAGCAAAAGAAAAGAATTGATACACTGATTCACCCCCTCTCAATATCAGTCAAGACTCGACACTCCTCTTCCTTTTTGTCTCCCTTTCCAGGTCTAGCACGACGCCCCTTTGTTCTATAGATCACCCTCCCCCGTGCAGCTACTGCATCTCCCTGCCCCTACCCCACTTTCCCCCTATAACTCCCCACCCCCACCCCCACTTTGCACATATGTATCCATCGGTATGCTTATTAGAATACTCAAGAACAAGGGCGCAAAGAGCAATTTCATCGCTAAGGTTTCTCCAATCCATGATAGAACGGAATCTAACAATAGTGATTGCCTCCTCCTTAATTTCTTGAGAAGTTACTTGTTGATTTAGTGAAATTATATTAGGTTTTGTTTGAATTGAGCTATCTGGTATTTGTTATTTTGGGTTGCTAACTCCTAGAATTAGTCTTTCTCCTGTTTTATAAGTATTAACAATTGGGATTTAGTCTAGTTTATGATTAAAATGGTGGATTTCGATTGTCGCAGAATCCATAATATTTGCATTCTTGACCATATTGATAATGGGAAGACCACCCCTTGTTGACCATCTGGTGCTGGAAGGGGGTTACTCCACCAGAAGCAGGCTGACTAGTGGAGGTTTATACACCTAGAGGAAGAGAAAAACCAACGATCACAATGAAGAGCTCTTCAAATGCTCTGAAGTACGAGTACAATATTAAATCTCACAGATTTCACCACAACACATGGATATCTATAGCAAGGTCTCCACTACTTCTCGAATAAGTGATGGTGCCTTGATCTTAATAAATGTTGTTGAAGGGGTTCACTTATATATCCATGCCGTCTTATGTCAGGCTTGGATAGAACAACTACAACATACAATATGGAGAGTTTGGCGAACAAGGAGTACCTCTGTATTGGCCCACTCCATCACAAAAGAACTGTAACTTGACGAAGTTGCTGATTTAACACTTCATATGAATGCAAAAAACTTACGAACAATTTTGGTGTTGAGGGTTTGTGGGCTAAAATGATTTAGCACCCCTTGCTGTGAGCACCTTGAAAGTAAGCCCCCTCACACCAGTACTTTGAGGGCCTTGGACTTCTGCCTCTGATAGTTGCATGAGTTCATATCTATACTCCATCTCTTGGAAGAATGCCTCCGATGACGTTCCACCTCCACCTTTACTCCACAACCTTTGTTTCAGCACCCCTTGTCGTGAGCACCTTGGCGGAAAGCCCCTCGCACCCCTACTTCGAGGGCCTTGGACCTCTACCTTTGATAGTTGCATGAGTACAAATCTATACTCCATCTCTTGGAAGAACACCTCTGATATAGCCAAAATAACCTCTCGGTGAGGGCAATGACACGTGTCGCCTCCGAGACATGTGTCCTCCGCCAGACGAAGGTTCCAAGAAACCACTCACACTCGAGCACGCTCAATCACCGAGGCACGCCCGCAGAATCACGCGGGATCACGTCTCCTGCATGAGGGGAATATTCCCCCCCCAGAAGGTTGGACGTATTGGAGTGGGACTCTAAAGGGAAGAAGGGGGAAAAACCCTAAGGCCAAAAGACTATATAAGAAGGCACGGAAGAAAGGGGAAGGTAAGCTCTGAGACCCTCACCATTACTCCCTTATTGAACTGTGCGGCCGACCCTGACTTGAGCGTCGGAGGACTAACCCCGGACAAAGTTCCGGGCCTCCGTCGTCTGTGTTTGTGTAGGTTGGACTAGCGGGGTTTTTGGCAGCAACAGATTGGTGCCGTCTGTGGGAACGACGGTAATGGTGGGGAGAACCTACAACCGAAGAAGGACGAGAGCGACGTCCAACGTAGACATGGGGGAAGAACCTTCAGGGGAGCTTCCTCCCTCGGCCGAGACTGGACGAGAAAGGGGTCATGATGACCGGGAAGTGTCCGTCAGATACCAGCGGTCGGCTGGATATTCAGTACGGGAAGGCAGCGACCATCAGCCTCCCGCGGCCCAAGAGTACGTGACAAGGCAGCAGTTCGAAGACCTCCAGAACAAATATAACCGGATGGCCGAGACTATGAGGGAGGTCTCCAAAGCTGTCTCCCATAAGACCGGGGGAGCACCCCCAGGTACCCACGTCCAGTTCGAGAGGGCTCGAGAAGAAGACCGAAGCAGTACGGGATCGACGAGGGCCGGCCGCAATCCTCAAAGCCGAGCAAGGGAGAGTCCCGCGCCCCGAAATAGGACGCGACGCGCCGCCAGAGACCCGCATGGGGATCAGCACCAAGGAGACAGACAGAGGTCCGAGGACTCGGGATTAAAGAGGATGATCTTAGACCTGAAGGACGAGATCAGAAAGGTGGCAGAAAACCAGACGGGGAACCGCGAGCCCGACCTCACCAATGATACGGCCTTAGCTGACGAGGTCATGAGGGACCCGCTTCCGGTCGGTTTCCGCCTGCCCAAGTACGACACCTATGACGGGTCGGGGGACCCCGTCGATCACTTGGAAGGCTTTAAGGTTGCCATGCAATTCCATCGCGTCACGGAAAATATTATGTGTCGGGCCCTCCCATTGACGTTCAGGGGGGCGGCGAGGCTGTGGTATAACCGACTACCGACGAAATCGATCCACAGCTTCAGCGACCTGAGTTACTTCTTCGTGAAGGGGTTCTCTAGTAGTCAGCCCCTCCAGAAGACTACGTTGAACCTAACCAACGTCAAACAGAAAGAAGGGGAATCGCTGCGGAATTACATGAAACGATTCCAACAAGAAAAGATCACAATCAGAGGCCTAGACCCGAAGGAGGAGTTCACAGCCCTGCTAGGTGGCGTGAAGGACAAGGAATTGAAGAGGTCCCTGGTGAAGCATACGCCTAGAGATCTGACCGAGCTGAGGGCGCGATGTGATAAGTACATCCAGATGGAAGAAACCCTCCAGGCAGATGAAGAAGTCGAAAGGAAGGCGGTGAGGAAGAGGCCCTTAAGGGTTGATGATAAACCCATCGAAGAAGGAAAAAGACGAAAGTCCGAGCGCAGTCGGGCCCCCAGTCCACCGAGGAAGTTTGAGAGGTATGCACCCCTGAACCGAAGACGAACAGAGGTGTTAATGCAGATAAAAGATTCTCCAGATGCCAGGGCCATGAAGTGGCCAGGAAAGATGGGGCGACATCCCGAAAGACGCAATGTGGATAGATACTGCCACTTCCACAGAGACCACGGCCATGACACCGAGGACTGTTGGCATCTCAAGGGGGAGATAGAAGGAATGATCAGAAGGGGATACTTAGGCAGATTTGTAGACCGGGAGAAAGAGCTGGCTCCAGAAGGCACTGCCGAAGAGATAACCGTCGAAGAGATGGTGGAGGTCGGTATGAAAGAGGGGGGCTCGCCCGCAGAAGAAATCAAGAACAGCGGAGGAACCAGACACCAGAGGAAGATGGACGCCGGCCTCGAGAGGAGAACAAGAGCCCAACAAGAGTTATAGCAACCATCTGTGGAGGCCCGGCCGCAGGAGAGAGTTCGGTCTCTGCCAGGAAGGCGAAGGCCTACGCGAGGAGCGTACATGTGGCAGAATGGTCGAACAAGAAGGCAAAGACGGGGACAGTCATCTCCTTCTCAGACGATGATCTGGAAGGGGTACAGACCCCGCATGACGATGCCTTGGTCATCGCCATGACTATAGGAGATTGCAAAGTGAAGAGGATCTTAGTGGATAACGGCAGCTCAGCTGATATCCTGTTCCTCGAAGCTTTCCGGAAGATGGGCCTCGACGAAGGAAAGTTAAAAAAGGTCGAACACCCGCTGCAGGGATTCTCTGGCACCCCGGTGAAGGTGGAAGGGTCGATAGAGCTGCCGGTTCGAGCTGGCACCGGAGATCGCCAGGCGACGGTGATGATCAACTTCCTGGTAGTGAGCATTACATCAGCGTATAATGCCATACTAGGAAGGGTCAGGTTGAATCTGTTAAAGGCCATCGTCTCCACCCCCCATCTCAAAATGAAGTTCCCAACCAAGAATGGCGTCGGGGAGTGTCGGGGTGATCAGGAGACGTCCCGAAGATGTTACGCCACTACTCTCTGGGGAAAAGAAAAGGCGGGTGAGACGCTCCCAATAGAGGATTTACGTGATGATGCCAGTTATCAACGGGGAGAGCCGGCCGAAGACTTGGTGCAAGTTGAAGCTAAAGAAGGAGACGACACCCGGCAATTCCAGATTGGGGCTACCATGCCAAGGCCGCAACAAGAAAGACTCATCTCATTCCTATGGAGCAACACTGATGTATTTGCCTGGTCGGCGTCGGACATGCCCGGGATCGACCGAGAGGTAATAGAACATCACCTGAACGCTAGCCCAATGAAGAAGCCGGTCCAGCAGAGGAAGAGAACGTTCGCCCCAGAAAGGCAGAAGAAGATAGATGAGGAAGTAGAAAAGTTACTGAAGGCCCGGTTCATCCGCGAGATTCATTACCCGGAGTGGATATCTAACGTGGTGATGGTCCCGAAGGCAAACAGGAAGTGGAGGATCTGCATCGACTTCACCGACCTGAATAAGGCCTGCCCCAAGGACGCATACCCCCTGCCAAAGATAGACCTGCTCATCGACGCCACGGCGGGATACGAGACGCTGAGTTTCATGGATGCATACTCGGGGTACAACCAAATCAAAATGGCCGAGGCTGATGTCCCGAAAACATCCTTCATAACTGAAGGAGGGTTGTACTGCTATGAGGTCATGCCTTTCGGACTAAAGAACGCGGGGGCCACCTATCAAAGGTTGGTGAACAAAGTTTTCAAAGGGCTGATCGGCAAGACCATGGAAGTGTACGTGGACGACATGCTCGTGAAAAGCCTGAAGGCGGAAAGACACATCCAAGACTTGGAAGAGGTGTTCCAAGTGCTACGACGGTACGGCATGAAGCTGAACCCAGCAAAGTGTGCCTTCGGAGTAGCCTCGGGGAAGTTCCTCGGCTTCATCGTTTCAGAAAGGGGAATCGAAGCCAACCCAGTCAAAATACAAGCCATTCGGGACATGAGGTCACCCCAGAACGTAAAGCAAGTCCAGGAGCTGAAGGTCGGGTAGCCGCCCTCGGAAGATTCATGTCTCGGTCTGCCGATAGATGCCTTCCTTTCTTCAAGGCGCTGAAAGGGGCTAAAAGGTTCGAGTGGACGGAGGAGTGCGAAAGATCTTTCGAGCAATTGAAGGAGTACTTGGCCGCACCCCCACTGCTGACAAAGCCGAACACCGGAGATGTCCTACAGCTGTACCTTGCTGTATCAGCGGTTGCTGTAAGCGCCGTACTGACGAAAGAGGAAGGAAAGCAACAACGGCCAATATACTACGTCAGCCGAACCCTTTTAGATGCCGAGACAAGATACCGAAAGGCGGAGAAAGTGGCGTACGCCCTCGTGACGGCGGCAAGAAAGCTGAGGCCATATTTTCAGTCACATACGGTATGCGTACTCACCGACCAGCCTCTGAAGAAAATACTGCAACGGCCAGATATGTCCGGTCGTCTAGTAAATTGGGCCATAGAGCTAGGAGAGTTCGACATCCAGTACAAGCCGAGAACCGCAATTAAAGCACAGGCCCTCGCAGACTTCATAGCGGAGACGACGATCCCCGATGACCCGCAGGAATCTGCCGAGGGACGAGCAGATGAGGCTTGGACACTGTATGTGGATGGGGCTTCCAACAGCGATGGAAGTGGCGCTGGAATTGTGTTGGTAAGCCCCGAAGGCTTCAAAGTAGAGTGCGCCCTACGGTTCGACTTCGACGCCTCCAACAACGAAGCGGAGTACGAAGCGATAATAGCCGGAATTAATCTGGCTCGGGCTTTGATGGTGAAGGAACTGGTAGTGAATAGCGACTCCCAACTCGTGGTGCGGCAAGTGAATGGCGAATACGAGGCCAAAGAGCAGAGGATGGCCGAATACTTGAACACGGTGCGAGAAAGGTCAGCGGCTTTCAAGGAATTTGAGGTAAAGCAGGTGTCACGAGAAGAGAATGCTAGCGCAGACGCACTGTCGCAGCTGGCCACTTCCGACTTCGCGGAACTTGGACGAGCGGTGTATTTCGAAGTACTACCACACCCAAGCATCGAGAAACCCCACGAGGTGTTACCCGTAGGTGAAAACGGCCGAAGCTGGATGGACGCCATAATAGAATACCTCAAGGAGGGGAAGCTCCCAGAGAACAGGGACGAAGCAAGAAAAGTAAGAATGAGGTCAGCGCGCTTCTTCCTGAAGGATGACACGCTGTACAAGATAGGGTTTACCTCACCATACCTCAAGTGCCTGGATTCGTCCGACGGTGAGTATGCGCTCCGGGAGGTGCATGAGGGGATATGTGGCCAACACCTTGGAGCCCGGGCCCTGGCGCACAAAGTACTAAGGCAGGGCCTGTACTGGCCGACAATGAGAAAGGACGCAGAATCGCTGGTCAGAAAATGCGTCAAGTGCCAGATGTTCGCCCCCGTGCCTAGGCTACATTCTACCGAGCTATCGTCCTTATCTAGCCCAGTACCGTTCGCCATGTGGGGGATGGACATCTTAGGCCCGTTCCCCTGGCCACGAGACAGAGGAAGTTTGTCGTGGTGGCAGTCGACTACTTCACGAAGTGGGCGGAAGCCGAAGCCCTAGCGACGATAACAGAAAAGAACATTAGGGACTTCTTCCAAAGGGCGGTGGTATACAGATTCGGAATCCCCCAGGTCGTGGTTACGGACAATGGAACTCAGTTTGCCAATCCGACCTTCGACGCATTCTGTGAAGCCCTCGGCATCAACCACAGGAAAACCTCTGTCGGGTATCCCTCGACCAATGGGCAAACAGAAGTAACCAACCGTACGTTACTCCAAGGGATAAAAAAGAGGCTAGATGATGCCAAAGGACTATGGGCAGACGAGTTGCACCACATTCTCTGGGCCTACCGCACCACTGAGAGGTTAGCTACCGGAGAAACACCCTTCATGTTAACATACGGCACTGAAGCTGTACTCCCAGTGGAGATAGGGGCTATTACTCATCGGATTCGGTACTACAACGAAGACGAAAATGACGAAGGACTCCGGGCAAATTTGGACCTCTTGGCAGAAACCAGAGAAGCTTCACAGGAAAGGATCGCCGCCTACCAACGGAGGGTCGCCAGGCACTACAACACCAAAGTCCGGAAGAAAAGAGTTTAGGCAGGGCGACCTTGTCCTCAGAAGGGGGGAAGTGTCGGACCCAAGGCATCAAGGGAAGCTAGATCCAAATTGGGAAGGTCCCTACAGAGTCTCGAGGGTAATACGACCAGGGTCCTATCACCTAGAGACTACGGGGGGAGTAAGGGTACCCCGATCGTGGAACTCAGATAATCTAAGAAAATTCCACCAGTAGTGAAGTGGCTCTGTAAATTTTTTCCGTCTGTAGTTCTTTGCAATTATTGCTCTTCTGAACCTTAAGTTGTAATTCATCTTGAGATCCGCAAGATTTAATTCATGAATAATACGAGAGCTGGTTTACGGCAACTGAGGATTCTCCAGGCTGATTACCTCTAACCCTGAGGAACGGATGACTGAATGTCCACACCTTGGAGGCTCAATCACCCCTTCGGATCGGAGTTCGGCCATAGCCGAACGGACCTGACCGAAGGGGTAGCATCTAACAGACCCTTCGGCTGGAGCCGAGGGTACCTTCCTGTGATTCGGACTATCGGACGGTCGACCTTCGGTGAACCCTTCGGCTTGAGCCGAGAGGGAAAACACTTGGTAAAATATTGCTAGTAATAACAGGGTCGGCCTTCGTCTGACTTACTGACGGGTCGACCCTCGGGGAAGACTTAGCATCTAATAGACCCTTCGGCTGGAGCCGAGGGCACACACGGTGGATTGCTTGGTGATTGACCATTGAAGGGTCGACCTTCGGTGAACCCCTCGACCTTCGGTGAACCCTTCGGCTCAAGCCGAGAGGGAAAACACTTGGTAAAATATTGCTAGTGATAGTAGGGTCGGCCTTCGTCAGACTTACTAATAGGTCGACCCTCGACCAAGTCTCGGGGAAATAAGCTTAAGAAGGTCAGCTAGGGTTTCGGCCCTCTGCAACTATTTACGAACCAAAGATCATTAAACGGGCTAATTACATGCGAAGCCCGAAGGCGAAGATTACATATGAGGCCCGAAGGCTAATTACATGCGAAGCCTGAAGGCAAAAGACTACATACGAAGCCCGAAGGCAAAAGACTACATTAAGGCCCGAAGGCTAGTTACATGACAAGAAGGGGGGTAGCCTGCACTGAGAACCGAGGCGACCTTAAGGAGCGTCCGTCGGGTTCGCGGCCTCGTCTTCGGCGGGGAGTGCCTCCTGGTCCGAACCCCCACGACCAGGGGTCGGAGGGACTTCCCTATGTAGCTGGATCTCGCCTTCCTCGCTGCCGCCTCCACCGTCGGCGTCGGCAACCTCGGTGGCCGATGGCACCGCCTCCACATCGTCGTCCTCGAAGATGAGGCCGCTGTCTGCAAAGGAAACCCCAGGGTAGCGCCCGAGGACCCAATCTCGGACCTCGGTAGCGCCCATTGTGTACCCTGGGGCGATGGCGTTCTTGATCTCCTCCTTGAAGGCCTCGGAGGACCGATACTTCTCGACCCCTCGGGCTTCGGCTTCCTGAAGGCGGGCCCTCACTTGTGACTTCAACTCCGAGAGCTTCCGTTCGCACTCTCGGCGCTCGAGGGCTAGGTCGCTTCCAGGTGCTCCACCTTCTCGAGGAGGGTGGAGCGCTCGTTGTCTAGGGAGACCTTCTCCCTCTCGCTGGCTTCAAGCTCCCGACACATGGCCTCGGCTCGGAGGGCCAGCTGACCCATCTGGTTCTGAGCCTGCACCGAGCACCGAAGGTCAGAATGAAAAAAATTTTTACGTATATAGTACAAGTAAAAAAGAGGCAGGAAGACCGAAGGAGAAGGAGGACCGAAGCTTACCCCCGCCATGTAGATGCACGCCGAGGTGATCAGTGCCGCCGTCCCTTGCTTCTGGGCTTCGGTGGCGTCTCGGGGAAGACTCCCCTTCGTCACCAACTCTCTGGCAACCCGTCCGACGGCCAGAGTGTCGTCTTCCTTCACCGACCATTGTGGGATGAACCCCACCTCAGCCCTCATCGACGGGACCTTCGGGCCTCGGGAGGCAGCGGCGGACGAAGGGTCTTGAGCCAGACCGTCTCTGGGAGCAGCAAGGGCTTGGACAGCCTCGGCAGTCGACCCCTCCACCCTGGGCCTCTTCTTCGGGGTCTCGGAAGACGGGCCCGCCTTTTCCTTCCTCTTGGACTTCGGTTGCTGGGGGGCGTCACGGGCCTTGGCTTCCTTTATCTTTGCCTGTCTTGCGGCGGCGGCGGCCTTAGCCTCGGCTCTGGTAACTTGCACTGCAAGAAGAAACAAGAGGTATTAGTACGAAGGACCGACACTCGAAGGAAGAAGACGAGTCTAGCCTAACTCACCCGGGCTAAGCCCGAACTTGAAGAGGATGGCGTCGGACTTGAGGCAGTCGGCCTCGACTGGAGAACAGCCTTCCTGCCGCCTCGCCATCGCCAACGACTCCGCGTCTGCCCCGAATAGGGCAGGGGCGGAGTTCACATCCCTAAGGTCCGGGATGTCCCAGACCGTGCCGAAGGGCACCCCCTCGGTCGACTTCACAAAGAAGTACTTTTCCTTCCATCCATGGATGGAAGTCGGGTAACCCTTCAGGAGCCGAAGGTCCTTTCGGGGGAAAAAATAGTACCAGCCCGTGAGTCCCTTACAGGCCTGAAGAAGAAAACAGTTTATGAAGAGTTGAAGGGAGAGAGGCCTCTTGTGCCGAACGAAGAAGATGACGAAGCTTAATGCTTGTCGCCACCCGTTCGGCGTTAGCTGGGTCGGGCTTACCCCATAGTGCCGAAACACTTTGGTAAAGAAGGGGTGGAGGGGCAGCCGAAGGCCTGCCTTGAAGGCCTCCTTGTACAGGCACAGCTCCTCGGGGTTCCGATAGCTGGCTCGGTCAGAGGGTCTGGGCAGACGGAGCTCGAAAGCATCCGAAACGCCGAAGGAGGCCCTTAGCTCCTCCAGTTCTGGTTCGTCCATCGTGGAGACGATCTTAAGGGCCTCAACTTCTAGGGGCTCCTGTGTCTGGGCTCGGGCGTCGAGCACCCTCTCCCTGAACTCCTCACCGTTGGAGCCACCCTTGGACCCCGACGGTGAGGCCGCTGACGATGAGTCGCGGGAGGAGGGAGAGTCGGTGGAATCCGAGGACATCCCTCGAACTTCCCCAGGACTCCTATACCTACGTCTTGGTCTTGACCTCTCGCGGGACGATGGGCTGTAGCCCGACGAGGAAGACATCACTTACTTGTTGCTAAGCTAAGGAAGAAGAGGACGAGGCCAGAAGGGGATCCGAGGCCGAAGGTGAGCTCTCCGAAGGGAAAAAAAGAAAGGTTGCCCCACAAATGGCCCCCCACATTATATAGATGGAGGAATGGCGGTACGACTTCCGAGCATTAATGGCACCGCCACGTCAGGGTACGAAGCCTCGAGGTTTGCGCCCGAACGGACCTAGCTGGCCTAGCAGACGATCTCACCTTCGGTTGGGAGTTCGGCCAAAGCCGAACGGACCTGACCGAGGGTCCCTCCTTCGGTTGGGAGTTCGGCCAAAGCCGAACGGACCCGACCGAGGGTCCCTCCTTCGGTTGGGAGTTCGGCCAAAGCCGAACGGACCCGACCGAGGGTCCCTCCTTCGGTTGGGAGTTCGGCCAAAGCTGAACGGACCCGACCGGGGGTCCCTCCTTCTGTTGGGAGTTCGGCCAAAGCCGAACGGACCTGACCGGGGGTCCCTCCTTCGGTTGGGAGTTCGGCCAAAGCCGAACGGACCCAACCGAGGGTCCCTCCTTCGGTTGGGAGTTCGGCCAAAGCCGAACGGACCTGACCGAGGGTCCCTCCTTCGGTTGGGAGTTCGGCCAAAGCCGAACGGACCTGACCGAGGGTCCCTCCTTCGGTTGGGAGTTCGGCCAAAGCCGAACGGACCTGACCGAGGGTCCCTCCTTCGGTTGGGAGTTCGGCCAAAGCCGAACGGACCTGACCGAGGGTCCCTCCTTCGGTTGGGAGTTCGGCCAAAGCCGAACGGACCTGACCGAGGGTCCCTCCTTCGGTTGGGAGTTCGGCCAAAGCCGAACGGACCTGACCGAGGGTCCCTCCTTCGGTTGGGAGTTCGGCCAAAGCCGAACGGACCTGACCGAGGGTCCCTCCTTTGGTGGGGAGTTCGGCCAAAGCCGAACGGACCTGACCGAGGGTCCCTCCTTCGGTTGGGAGTTCGGCTAAAGCCGAACGGACCTGACCGAGGGTCCCTCCTTCGGTTGGGAGTTCGGCCAAAGCCGAACGGACCTAACCGAGGGTCCATCCTTCGGTTGGGAGTCCCTCCTTCGGTTGGGAGTCCCTCCTTCGGTTGGGAGTTCGGCCAAAGCCGAACGGACCCGACCGAGGGTCCCTCCTTCGGTTGGGAGTCCGGCCAAAGCCGAACGGACCCGACCGAGGGTCCCTCCTTCGGTTGGGAGTTCGGCCAAAGCCGAACGGACCTGACCGAGGGTCCCTCCTTCGGTTGGGAGTTCGGCCAAAGCCGAACGGACCTGACCGAGGGTCCCTCCTTCGGTTGGGAGTTCGGCCAAAGCCGAACGGACCAGACCGAGGGTCCCTCCTTCGGTTGGGAGTTCGGCCAAAGCCGAACGGACCTGACCGAGGGTCCCTCCTTCGGTTGGGAGTTCGGCCAAAGTCGAACGGACTTGACCGAGGGCCCCTCCCTCGGCAGGGGTCTCGGCAAAGCCGAGCGGTGCTGACCGAAGGTCCCACCTTCGACAGGGGGCTCAGTAAAGCCGATCCGAAGCGGCCAAAGGTCTTTCTCTCGATCGACCCCAAAGCCTTGGTCACTGGTAATACCAAGACCGAGGGAACAAGTCAACCTCAGAAGATGGTTACTCCCACAGGAAGAAGCTCCTGGTGGAAGTAAGGGGGCTCCTGATATAGCCAAAATAACCTCTCGGGGGGGCAATGACACGTGTCGCCTCCGAGACACGTGTCCTCCACCAGACGAAGGGTCCAAGAAACCACTCACACTCGAGCACGCTCAATCACCGAGGCACGCCCGTAGAATCACGCGGGATCATGTCGTCTGCATGAGGGGAATATTCCCCCAGAAGGTTGGACGTATTCTAGTAGGACTCTAAGAGGGAAGAAGGGGAAAAAACCCTAAGGCCGAAGAGCTATATAAGAAGGCACGGAAGAAAGGGGAAAGTAAGTTCTGATACCCTCACCATTACTCCCCTATTGAACTGTGCGGCCGACCCTGACTTGAGCGTCGGAGGATTAACCCCGGACTGAGCTCCGGGCCTCCGTCGTCTGTGTTTGTGTAGGTTGGACCAGCGGGGTTTTTGGCAGCAACATATAGTCAATATCAATCCATTTCCGAAGGATATCCTTAGTAGGAATGTTGTCAAGGATAAGTTTTCAAAAGAAAAACTTGAACTTGGGATGGATTTTGAGTTTTCGGCCACCATTGCCAGCAAGGAGATGAGCATATGTACTTGTTACAGATACCAAGAGAGTTATCAGTATCAATAGAACTTAGGTATTACGCAACTAATTTGGTGGTTAGTTCCCCTGTCTTTGAAAGGGGGTACCACCATCTGTCAATATCATCAACGGTAAGAATTTTCAAGATCATGTTAATAATAGGCATTGGGAATGAAGAAGATAGAAGACAAATATTCCAAGAGTTGTCGAGGAGAAAATCGCTTACCCACCTGTATGGAGTGCATTGAATGCATTGAACAGGTAAAGTGAATTCCAGAAGAGATGGAATCTAGGGGTCTGTCCAAACAAGAGTATTACATCCGTTTGTTTTGTTTTGTTTTGTTTTTTTTTTTTTTTTTTTTTGCATGCAATTAAAGGGGGAAAAAAAAAATTGGCTAACACAATCGGTGAGGTTGTGGTGTGCATAGTCCATATTCACCAGGAGGTCTAAATTGCAATGCCATCCCTTCTAGCCATTCAAGTTGGATCCAACTGATACTTGTTTAGATAGTTAATCTGTTTCGAACCCAGGAAACCAGCTTTGTTACAACCCACTTATCACTACTCACTGCATATTCTCTGTTCGCGACCTCTGTTCTCCTTCACAAACATGACTTTTATATGCTCTCCACAGGCTTCAAGTGTGAACTTGTTCCCTGTTTCAATACAGGTGAAATAATAACACCTTAATTTTCTGATCAGAAACTCTGAATTGATATTATAGATTTTGATGTCCCCAGGAAATGAGAAGAGCAAGGGCTTAGCTATAAGAGTTTCCCTTAGGCTGTGTTTGGTTGTCAAGAGAAGAAAAGAAAAAAGTACAAAAATTGCCTTCTATGAAGGATTCTCAGAGCCCAATTGCCTTCTTCGCTGCTGCGATGGTAACTTGACTCCCAAATGGTCTCCGTAAAATGGATAGAACACTCTTAGCTACATTGTCACCATTCCAATGTGCTATGTGGTTACATGATCCCACAAAAGTCGATCTGGACTCTGGAAAGTACTCTTTCCCCTCGTTTTGATTAAGGCAGCATTTGTGGTTCTCGATTTTAAGAATCCATACAAGTTGCGGACATCATACTCTCTATGATAATGCCAAACTGGAGAGGTTGTTGCTGGGAAAGTTTTTCATTTATAGGTCTTTAGATATAGGCATTGATGATCTTTAATGAAGGATCATCTTGGGTAGAATCAGGGAAGGAAGGAGAATAAATGAAGATGGAAAACTCATTCACAGCGATCTCTAGGCTGAAGCACCTCATGGAATTAATGCTTCAATTTCTCCAGGTGATAAGTTCAGGTTCAAGGGTGAAATCTCTGTACCCATTCATGTAGTCAATGTCTGTCCAAATAGCTTCTAAAAAGACATCCAGGTCAGCTATTTGATAATAATCTCAGATGGATTTTTGGATCTAATGCATGCTAGTGAATATGTTCAAAATCATCTCATCACTCTCCTACCAAAGAAAAAAAAAGTCATCTCATCACTCTACATTTTTCGAGGCCTTGTGTGGATAGGCCATATAAACTTAATTAACGAGAGGTGGACGGTGCCTGAATTAAAACTTACTTTATCGCTATTGCTAACACAAGTTTTTCAATGTTAATGTCTTGTGTATTTCATTGATAATTGGAGTATTTATACAAGAGGGTACAAGAGAATGAAACCTTAATCAGCTGAGATATTTGGCTAAGAATAGAACACATAAAATATAGGCTTTTCATTGAGAAAAAGAGGAATATTTAGTTGCCCAGATGGGAGGATTCAAAATTTCCTAATACACCCCCTCAAGTTGGAGGGTTGGGTTCACAGATCTTCAACTAGTCGCGCATAAACTGGAAATGGGCTGTAGGCAGCCCCTTTGTGAGTATGCCTACTAGCTGATCATGAGTTGAAATAAACTGAACAGAGAGTAGGCAGTTGGTGATCCGTTCACGAATAAAGTGAAAATCAATCTCCACATATTTAATGCGAGCATGAAAGATAGGGTTTGCGGAGAGGTATGTGGCCCCTATATTATCACACCAAAGAACCGGTGGGCCACGTAATGGAAAATTGAGTTCCTTGAAACAGGCCTCAAACCAAATAATAAGCTCAGTAGATGCATCAGCCAAGGATTTATATTCAGCCTTAGTGGAAGACCGTGCCACACTCTTTTGCTTCCTAGAGTTCTATGAGATCAAGTTCTGTCATAGGAAAATTGCATAACCACCAGTTGAGCGCTTGTCAGCACTGCTGCCCACCCAATCAGCATCAGAGTATGCTTGAAAGAGTCACATTAGAGGACCTTTCAAGGCGCAACTAAGAGTGCCAGTGAGTTTGAGATAGCGGAGGATGCGCTTAACAAAAGTCCAGCCCTCCTCAGAAAGAGAATGCATGGATTGACAAGCCTTATTCACAGCAAAAGACACGTCAGGGCGAGTTAATGTGACATACTAGAGTGTGCCCACAATGGACCAATATTTGGTTGGATCAGCCATCAGAACACCCCCTGAATCAAAGGGTTTATGTGCGGTTGGAATTGGCGTCTGAATCATTTTACAATCAATTATGGCAGCACACACAAGAAGATCATTGATATAGCAGGATTAAGAAAGAATCACCCCCTTGGAGTGAGGCAGAGCTTCAATACCAAGGAAAAAAAAATGAAGAAATCCCATGTCCTTGAAAGAAAATTCATCTGCAAGTTAGCCCAATGATTGAGAAATGAAAGATGCACTGCTCCCTGTGATTAAAATACCATCAACATAGACCAATGTATAGGTTGTTAGTGTACCCGTCTTATGAATAAAAAGGGAAGGATCCATCTGTGAAGCAATAAAGATAACTTTGAAACCAAGCCCGTGGGGCTTTCTTAAGACCATAGTGCGATAGACATGGCCAGGATGGGCAAGATCTTCAAAACTGGGGGGTTGAACCATAAATGTCTCCTCAGATATAATGCATTGGAGAAAGGTGTTGTGCACATCCAGTTGTCGGACTGATCAATTTTGGAATATGGCAATTGGTAAGATGGACCGCACAGTGGTGGGATTGACAATGGGACTGAATGCCTCTGTGAAATCAATACCCGATTGCTGATGAAAACCCTTGGCAGCCAAACGTGCTTTGTAGCGCTCAAGAGAACCATTTGCCTTCCATTTGATTATGTACACCCATTTGCTACTAGCCAAGTTCAAGCCAGAGGTGCGAGGAAGAAGGGACCAGGTATGATTCCGCAACAACGCACTAAACTCCTCTCTATAGACTGGAGATTTCCTTGCTTAGGAAAAATAGGTGGGCTCGGTGATGGAGGTAGAAGTGGTAAGGGCATGAGGTGGGGTTGGGCAAGGATGTAACTCCATTTGGTGTACCCTGGTAGGAGGGGCAGGTAGTGGGGGAGGTTAGGAGGCCGGTTGGACGCCCGTGGGAGTAGGTAATGGAGCAAAGGCATACTAGGTGAGGTTTACAGGTCAATCAGAGATCATGTGCATAGAAGTGGGGAGAGTGGTGAGGATAGTGGTAAGGACATATTAGAGAGTGATGGAGATGGTGAAGGACTAGACAACCGTGGTAGGGAAGGGGGAGATGGAGGTGGTCATGCGGGAAGAACCAGGTTGGTAGTAGGTAGAGGAGTGGGAATGGGCTAAGGGAGCCGAATAGGAGTGGATGCCCATGGAAAGTAGGTAATGCTGGGCAATGAGGGAGGGGATCCAAGAATGAAAGTTGTACGGAAGGGGAAGGAAGTTTCATCAAAATGTACATGGCGGGAAATGTAGGTCCGATTAATGGAGATGTCAAGACACTGATAGCTAGTACGACGAGGACTATACCCTAGAAAAAGACATGGGGTAGACCTAAAATCCGTTTTGTGGGAATTGTAGGGATACAAGAACGAGAAACAGGTGCACCCAAACACATACAGGAACCCATAGTCAAGTTTCTTGTGGTGAACAAGTTCAAAGGGAGAGGTATTATTTGAAACCTTTGATGGCATCCTATTGATGAGAAATACGACAAACTAAAAGGCCAAATGCCAATATTTCATTGGAACATACCCATAAGCAAGATGGGACAATCCCGTCTCAATAATATAACGATCACGCTTTTCGACAACCCCTTGCTACTCATGGGTTATGAGGACACGCTACCTTATGAGATATCCTTAACTTGGAAAAGAAGGTGGGAGGAGAATGAAACTCTTTACCCCAGTCTGTTTGAATTGCTTTTATTTTTCCAGAAAAATGACATTCAACTAGGGCTTGGAATTGCAAAAAGATAGAGAAAACTTCATATTTATGCATTAGAGGATAAAACCAAATAAATTTCATGTTATAATCCACAAAAAATACAAAAAGTCGATGTCCATCAACAGAAGCAGTAGTGATGGACCCCACACATCACTGTAAATTAAATCTAGGGGAGACAAACTATGAGAGGGGGCGGGACCTAACAATAGAGGAGATACCTTTCCAAGTTGGCAAGCAATACAAAGACGACTAAGCTGTGTGGACTGATATGAAAAATTATTGACCTTGATTATATGATACAGGAGACATTCATGTGGATGGCCCACACGCTGATGCACCTGTCTATGGAAGGTAGTACATTCAAAAATATTGACACTAGGAGAGGAACAATGGGAAGAAATAGTGTAAAGACCTCCACTACTCAGACCAGAAAGGTGGGTTGCTTTGGTCACCTAATCCTAAATAAAAAAATGGGAAGGGTGAAACTAAAAGAAATACATGATTATCCAGCGCAAATTTATGAACTAAAAAAAGTGTTTTCAAAATAGCAGGGACATATAGAACATTGAATAAATGAAAAGAAAGATTAGAGGCATTATAGGGGATAGACGAAGTACTAACATGTACAATATGTGAACCCTTTCCGTTTCCCATGTGGAGCTAATCCTGATAGGCATAGGTGTCATAGGACGACAGGAACTGAATATCCAGAGTGACATAGTGTGACGGCCTGGTGTCAGTGTAGAGCCCTGCTCCCTAAACTCAGTGTATTGACCGGTTGGTTCGGTTTGGTCATGCAGGGTCCAAACCGATGAGAGATGATGTAGGTACCCTATGGTGTATGACAATAAGGGTGACGTCAAATGCAGGGTGGTCGGACAAGATTGAGCCAGTATCCAATGTGATTTGCACACCTAAGCCATACCCTTACACGTATCATCAAGCGATGTACAAGTAGGGAAGGTATGCTAACGTATTAGATGATGATAGCTTAGTCCACGACAAGTGGCGGGTGCGAGATAAGTACAGTAAGATTGGGCTTATTCTGGCCAACTGGTGGTGGTCACTAGTGGGTGCGAACCCCCTAGTGTGACCAACTTATGAAGAAACGTGGGTCCCAGCAAGCCCAACTTGGGTGAGCACTTGTATCTCGGGTTCCTCGTCGTAATGAAGTCACGTGCCCCCGATGATGTTGGCTATTTCGCCCGGTATCGAAATTTAATGTGTTTTGGTCCATAGAAAGACAAAACCAAACAAGCCTTAGTAGATATTTACAACCCAAGGTATAAATAGCATTTATTTCTCTCTCTCTCTCTCTCTCTCTCTCTCTCTCCCTTTTATGATTTCAGCAAGAGTTTGGTGAGAGGAGTAAAGAAGAGGGAGAAAAGAGGAAGGAGAAGGGAAGGAAGAGGGAAGAAGTGTTCTCCTTTGATTTTTGAGGCCATATCTTGCCTCTTCGTCACCGGAATAGTGATTGGAGCCTTGAGATCTGCGTTTTGAGGTAAGTAATGCCATAAACCCTAGGAATATGATGAAACCCTCTTGTGTATGGTCAAATCAAAGGGTTAATAGAATCCTTATGTGATTTCTTTGAAGGTTTAAGGAAGCAAACCAAAATTTGAAAGTATTGTGGTGACATTTTGAGTTGGAAAAGAGGATCCTAAGTTTTTGGGGTTTCTTGAGCTAAGGTACAATTTTGTTCCCAAAAACCTTGATTTAACTTAGATCTATGGTATAATCAGGTGAAGCCTAAAATGTGTGAGAAATGAGGTTGGAACAACCCTCTTGGATTCCCAAGAGGTAGAATGAAGAAGAGAAGAAGTGTAGCAGAACCCGTTGAACACTGGTGGGTAGCACAGGTAGGTAGTCCGACCTACCAGTGTGACCCCCCAGTCTTGCTAGGGCTTTTAAGCCTTTAGGTGGGTAATACCGATGGGTACCTATACCCGTCGATATAACCCACCGATCTTGCCTAGGCTTTAGGATCCTACTGGATGGTAGGACCGACGGATACCAAGACACGCCGATAGCACCCATCGGTTTTGGGTTAGCCCCGGGGTCCTACTGACGGGTAGGACTGACGAGTACCATACCCGCCATATGACCCACCGGTGTGTGTCTGAGTGCTGTCTGCTTGGGCAGTTTGCATAGGTGGGTCCTCCTACCCACCTATATGACCCACCTGCAATCCAAATGAGCTCCGTTTGAACTCAAACTCATCGGCAACCTTCTTCGCGTTGTTAAATGCATCGTGACCATATTTTATGTCTTTTTATAATTTTGAGATGGACGTATTCTAAGTTTCTTATCTGTGTTAGGTTTCGAGATGGACATACTCAAACTCAAACTATTCTTTTGATGTATTACCCTTTTCGTGCTCTAGATATTGAAATTGTTATTTCTTGTGTAAATATCATGCCTACAGGCCCAAATGTAAATATAATATGTATAACAATTTGGGTATCAAAAGTAAGTGGGGAAAATTTACAGGTACGCATAGATGAAATGACTTCTGCTAAATTACATTATTTTATTCCAAGTTATATGTGGCTTGCTGTGTTGTGGTTACTGTATCAGATGATCCTAATGATTTTTGCATTACCCAAAGGGTGATTCTATGTGAACGGGGTGTGATAGTTAGGGTACCAGGTAAGGTTAGAAGGAGGTTGGTGTGGGTAAGGGAGTAAGGAAGGGTTGGGGTTGGTGTAATTGGTTGCTGGTTGCTGGTTAATGGTAGGGATTAAGAGAGGATGGGTTGTAGGGAGGGCATGGATTTTGGTATTAATATGGGTAAGGGAGACCAAGTGGGTGATAGTAGCATGTTGCAGTAGAGTGGTTTGTATGTTGGCAGATAGAGCACCAAGAGCCTCCGCCCTGGGGCACACCATGACCATGGCCAAAACGACCACCTTGACTCCTACTTCCCTTGGAGTTTCCATGGCCACAGGAATGGGGCCAGAGGCAGTGTTGGGAGAGGGAGAAGAGTCATCCTTCTGAGCAGTGTTGGCAGACATAGAGCCATTATAGTACGCATTGTCAAAGATAGTGACCATTTTCAAGGAGTGGAAACATTCATGGCTAAGAAGAATACCATGCATATCAATGCAAGAGTTGGGCTCTAGATGCCCAAGGAGGGTGGGGACAATGTCCTGAAGATCTTTGTGTAGGTTGTGAAAAATATGCACATTGAAGTCGTCAGGTTGAAGTGGTTTCCCTGCTGCGACTAACTCATTTGCAAAGGATTTTGTGCACTGAAGAAACGCGGTCACAGATTCATCATTCTTCTATGTCATCTACTGAAAGCTAATGTGTAGAGGGATCCGACGTGTTGCAGAGGTAGACATATAGGCTACCTAAAGACCGTTCCAAATTTCTTGGCTGGTCACTTTGCCAATAATAAGAGGAAAAAAAGGTTCGGACAAAGAAGCTATCAGTAGGCACATGAGGGAGGCATCCCGTCGACGCCAAGTAGCAACACCAGTGGCATCATCAGGGCATGGCTTAGAACAATCAATGTAACATAAGGGATCTTGACCGGTGAGAAAAGGGACTACCTGCACCTTTAAGAGAAGATAGCTGGAGGTAGTGAGATGCAGGGAGATAAAGTGGTGGGTGGAGAAAGGGAGGGACTGGTGGTGACGCTGAAGGTAGCAGAGTGCCCATCCGAAGTAGTAGGGGCGGACATGGTGGCCTAGGATTGAGTAATAAAGAGGAGAAAGGGAGGGAGGGAGGTAGAAGATGAGACCGATTATGGTGAAGAGGCGTAGGCCTTTGTGGCTCTTGATACCATGTTAATACAAGGTTTTGGATGTTAATGTCTTGTGTATTTCATTGATAAGAGGAGTATTTATTTGAGAGAGTACAAGAGTATGAAACCCTAATCGGCTGAGATATTTGGCTAAGAATAGAACACATAAAATATAGACTTTCCATATGAACAAAGAAGAATATTGAGTTGCCCATAATCGGAGGACTCAATATTTGCTAATAACTATTGCCTCTGTATTTTTTAGGCTGAGACATATTCTCATCTCCAACCACCACCAGAAAACATTATATCTCTAATAGGAGGGTATCAATAATAGTGAAGCAATTGAAATTCCAATCAGTAGAAGTAGTTGAGTTTCCTTGTCTCGATGATAGTTCGTATCCAGGTATTTTCTACACTCAATGGTACTTGGTGAAATATTAAACTCTGCGTGAATTCAGTGCCTAGCACACTGACTTACAACTTCTGCTTGAACAATAAGTGAAAACGTCAGAAAGTCAGTGGATCAACTCCTATCACATGGGTGTGTGAGTTTGTATTTAGAGTATACTCTTCCCAACTCTCCCTATCATTCCTCATTCCCCTCTGGTGTGTGAGAGTAAAATCCCATTAGAAAACTCATTAGGAATTAGTAAAAATAAATAAATAAATAAACTTTGCCACTTGGTTGTACAAAGTTGAGCCACCACCTTTTTTTTTTTTTTGAAAAAAGTTGAGCCCGTGTTTCACGAGTAAGGAGATGACATAAAATTTGATCCAAAGCTTCACACTTGGATCATTGGTTTCAATAGTTTACACCAAGACAGAGAGAGAGAGAGAGCCCAAAACTACTACAAGGGAAATAGAGGTGTTATGTATGTTATAATGTTTACACCGGATCTTGTCGGTTTCAAAAGTTAAGATGAGGAATCTTCTATACAGCTATTGTTTGGAAAAAAATTTCTCCCACCTTTATAGGGAAAATAAAGATATTAATCTCCCATCTTTAATTTCCGAGTCCAACATTGTTCCAGCTCTACAAAAAAAAAAAAAAAAAAAAAAAAAAAAAAAAATCACTTGACACCCTATCAAATAGATCAAACAATCACAAAAGGACAAAGGTTCCTTGAAAATTCTTCCTTTCACCGAATCCACACTCACGACACACCTATATAAGCACTAAAAGGGATGGAGACAGACCTATATTTATCAAAAGGTTACTTAGGTTGATATGTGTATTACCCATCGTCCTACATTGGGAGGTGGCTCCATAATAATTGAATAGGTCAACAAATATATTAGTTCGATTACAGTGATTAAGAAGTAAGTATTAGAGGACTCGATAGAATCCCAATCTTACAACCAGAAAGGATGTGAGTGAAGAGATTGTTTCTTTAGTGTTGGTGAAGGAAAACTCTTCAAAAAAGAATTTTTTTTTTTTAAAGAGATATGTCTAAAGCTGAGACCAGGCTAGTGCGAGATGCTATCGCTCTGGCGAAGGGCCGGCCACCAGATCGAGGCAAACAACCCCTTATTACTGACTTTCTCCTCCCTAGGCCTGCCACAGGTTCGAATGGAGAGGAGGGCAGTCTACCTGGGACAGTCAGAGAAGGAAATTTGGAATAGCATTCCGATGCTCAGACTAATTAGAGACATGCCGATAAGAGGTCCTATTCTATAGTGGTAGGGAGGGCGATTCCGGATGTGGGGCTTCTTCCCGAGCCGATTCATGTCAGCTCTTTCATGAAGATTATCATTCCCCAAGATGCATATGAGGAGTGGCTTCTCAGATTCAGATTCGCTTTGATAGGGAGGGTGAACTTCAGGTACATCTCCTTGGACGATATTAGAAAGGATGCTGCAAAATTGTAGAAACTCAAAGGCAATGTTAGAATAGTGCCTATGTGTAAGGGATACATCCTTTTCCACTTTCATTGAGAGGGGGATATGACGTCTATGTGGAGGCATAGTTTAACTAAGGTTGGAGGGCAGATTATTAGGTTCCAACCATGAAAGCCTGACTTTGATGTTCATGCAAAAAATCCCTCTTCCAAACTTGTGGATTAGATTCCCAGACCTCCCTCTCGAGTATTGGCATGAAAAAATTCTTCTAACCATGGCTAAGGTGGCAGGAAGACCGGTAGCCCTAGACAAGCGCACTAGATTAGCAACGATGGGCACCTATGCATGCATCCAAGTTGAGATGGAGATAGGTGTGAAAAGATTGGAAGAAATTCAGGTGGAGAGGAAGCAACCTAGTTCGGGTGAAGCTTTCTGGTTCAAACAAATGATAATCTATGAGGATGGTTTGAAGAGATGTGGGTACTGCATGAAAATTGGGCATACTGTCTATGAGTGCAGGGAGAAAAAAGCTGCCAATGATAGGGAGGCTATGCTATAGCAGGGGTCAATGCCAGGGGCGGTTTTCCCTAAGGACGGTGGTGGTGGTGGTGGTGTTCGGAGGCCTGGTGGTGGAGCTCTGACTAGTAATCCTTGCCCTTTGGGGAGAGATTCTTCCCAATCGAGAATTAATTCTCTTACCCTATTTGGGAACCAAATCAGGGAAGAGATTGGGCGCCCTATGGATCAATCTCAGGATAATGGTTAGATTCATATTGACCTTCCTATTTTGGGTACACACCAATATGGAAGAAATATTACTAATAACCCAAGAAGTGGAGAAGATTTTTTGAACAAGGATCGGTCAGATGAGGCTTTTTTGGAAGGGTCAGACCATGGGTCGAAATATGGATCTGAAAATGGGTCAAATGAGGGGACAACTCATCGGTCAGATGGAGGCCATGAACTCTCTTCCATGGAGAGAATCGACCACATCCTTAATGGGTTAGCGCCTTAGAGAGTGGGAGAATAGGTACCTTTCTCACACAAGGGCAGCCTTGGATTGGGAAGACATTCGCTTTATTCCTCTCTGCAATAGAATAAGTTCATCTCTAGTGTCAGCCCTTCTCAGGTTCAGGGTAGTACTGTGGTAGTCACTCACAGAGACATTAATCAAATGGATAGGTTTCTTTGTGAGAGAGAAGAGACTATGAGCGTGAATGCTAGATAGCAGAAGGGGAAGAAAGTTAGTACGTAACAGACTTTGCGAAAGTCTGACTTTATTGCTGTAGCTAAAAAGCATTAATGATTGCCCTCTATTGGAACATTAGAGGGATGAAGAAGCCTGCCACCAGGTTGGCTTTGAGCAATATTTTAAAAGAGAAGAAGCCGGATTTCTTGTGCATTGTCGAGCCCATGATCGATGATTCTGATTTCCCAAGTCTTTTCTTTAGTAAGAGAGGATTCGACAAGGCTTTTATTCACAATGAAAGAGGGAATAGAGTTCCTAATCTCTGGGTTGTGTGGCGTAGGGGTGTGAATAAGCCTACTGTGGTGGGTTCCTCTGACCAGCAAATAACCATGTACATGCAATGGTTGCAGAAGTGTGTTTTCAGCTTTGTGGTTCATGGTAAGTGTATTCGTGCAGCTAGAAGAGACTTATGGTCTGAGCTGGTTGTTGCTTACCCTGGTCCAAACTCCCCTTGGATGGTTATTGGAGATATCAACGCTACTCTATTTTCTCACGAGAAGAGAGGGCCTAGAGTTTTCAACTTGGGGTCGGCTGTGGACTTCAGTGCGATGGTTGGTGCTTTCCTGTTGGTGCAAACCTTCCCAGGGTAGAAAATTCACATGGTCCAACAATAGAAGGAGGGGTAATGTTGAGGCAGTGTTGGATCGCAGTTTCTTCAATGACGCTTGGCTTTCTCTGTTTCAGAGTTGTCATCAGGTCGTATTACAAAGGGTTACCTCTGATCACTCCCCCATTGTGGTTGTTTCTGCGGTGTCTGAGAGACCCCGAAACTGCCCTTTCTGTTATCAGAGATTTTGGGCTAAGCATGATCCCTTTCTCTCCACTGTAGCTGAATCGTGGGTTAAGGAATTTAGAGGAGCTCCTATGGTGGTCTTTGCTCAGAAATTAAAAAGTCTGAAAGGTGTGCTGCGTGCCTGGGCCAAGGTTAGCTTCCTAATTTTAATTTGGATTTGGAGGAGGCCAAAAAGAGTATGGAGGACGTGCAGAGTGTGATTGAAGCGAATGGAATGTCTAATTCTCTCTTCGCTCTTGAGGTTGATGCTAAAACTAGATACCTCAAGCCACTAGAAAATTATGAAAAATTATGGGCTAAAAAATCCCGTCTTAAATGGCGGCTGCCAGGTGATAGATGCTCAAAAATTTTTCATGTGGCTGCAAAAATAAGGCATATAAAGAATTCTATTAGGTCTCTTAAAAAAGATGATGGAGTGGTGATTGATGAGAAGAATCAGATTGAAGAGTTCGTGACAGGGTTCTATGAGAATTTCCACAAAGCTGTTCCCCTTTAGAATCATATGGAACTGTTGGATTGTATTCCCAATGCTTTGAAGAATGGCGATAGGAGCCCCTTGGATGCAATTCCTTTGAACTCTGAAATTAAAGATGCAGTTTGGGACCTCAATCTAGAGAGTGCCCCCGGGGCCAGATGGCTTCCCTGGCAGCTTTTATAAGGTATGTTGGGATATTATTGATCAGGATGTTTGTGGGGTTGTTAAATATTTTTTTTAATGCTTATTTTATGCCTTACGGGATCAACAATCATTTTTTAGTATTAATCCCTAAAGTTGAAGGAGCAGCCAGTTTGGGTAAATTCCAGGCCCTGTGTATGGAGAATTTTTTATGTAAAATTGTTTCTAAATTTTTATCTTTGAGATATCTGAAATTGGAAATGCTCTGTGGATGGTCCCTTTAATGTGAAGTCTGCATGGGAGGAAATTAGGATTCGGAATCCAAAAGTCCCATGGGCTTCCATCGTTTGGAGCAAAAAGCTTCAGCCCAGAATGTCAACCTTTGGATGGCGCCCGGTCCATGGGAAACTACCTTCAGATGATGTGGTGAAAAAAAGGGGGATTGCCCTTATCTTTAAGTGTAGCCTGTGTGGTGTGGAAAAAGAATCTCTAGATCACATCTTCCTCCACTGCTTCTTCTTTGTGGAAAGCTGGAATTTATTTTGTAACGGTTTTAATATTAGGTGGATCAGTCCCGAGTCTGTGACTTCTTTTTTCCAATGGTGGAAAAGAATGCATAACAATGCCTATTGCAAAGATGCTTGGGAGATGGGGCTGGTAATTGTGATAGATTACATTTGTAGGGAGAGGAATTCGAGACGGAATGAGAACAGGTTGAGGCATCCCAGATACGTTTGCTAGTCAATCATTAATGAGATTAGAAATAACAAGCCTAGTTCAAAAGGTGTTCTTAGATTGGTGGCATATATAATATGTTGTAGAAAGCTGGGTCTGAGCATACAGGCTGTGCCTTCCATTCAGATTCTTGAAGTTTTCTAGTGCAAACCCCACACAAATCGGATCAAGCTGAACTTTGATGGAAGTTCTTTGGGAAATCCTGGCCGAGCTGGGGTTGGTGGCATTTTTAGAGATCATACTGGTAGACTGTTAGGATTCTATAAAAAATTTATGGGGATCACGGGAGTTTTTGAAGCTAAGATGGAGGGCCTAATGGAAGGTCTTATGCGCACTAGAGACATGGGCATTAACCAGCTTTGGGTGGAGTCCGACTCCGGCGCAGTGGAAAATATCTCATAACTTCAGAGAAGCCAATACAATTGCGGACTTTTTAGCGAGGGATGCAGCAAAAAGAGGAGTTTCAGAAGACAATATTTCTTTTCCAGCTCATATTGTAGACCTCCTTAGCAGAGATGCTAACGGTAGGCCAAAGTATAGATTTTGATAGTGAGCTCCTTTCTCCCTGCTGATGGCAATTCCGAAGGTGGGGAGTTTGGAGATTGCATTCCTCTCCTTGTATGGTTTTTTTTTTCTTTTCTCAATAATATTATATTTTATCAAAAAAAAAAAAAAAAAAAAAAAAAGAAGTAAATATTAGAATAATTAACACAAAAATCAATGGAAGGTGGATGGAAGAATTCATGGTTTTGTGCAGGTTCATGACTTCTCTTTAGACGGAAGCATCAAAGAAAGATAACCTAGCTTAGCTATTTGAGGATATACTTTTTTTGGTGCAATTTATCACATGAGGTAGAGCAAACAACAAAGTGAATATAATTGACAAGGGAGAGATCCACAAAAGTTTTCCTTTTGGAAAACCCTTCACCAATCCACATCAAAAGCTCATCAATTATGGTGAGATCCATAAACCTACAAAGCTATTTACTGGGGCTCGTAATGCATGTGGGTGTAAAGGGCATTCTTTCTCTGATATAATATGGAATAGCATGCACCGGTTCCATTATAATTTGCAAAAGAAAACATGTTCTAAGGATTTCCCTTTTAATAGTAAAAAAAATAATAATCATAAAAAAAACACTACTTGGTCATGCTTCTGAGGTATTAGTCAGATCACTCCTTAGTGCAGGAGCGTCTTCAGGCTTATGTTGAACATGATTATACCATCTTAAATGACTTCCATAGAGCTTGTCAACTCTTTCTACTCAGATCATGCTTTACAAACACCACATGAAGCTCATACATAAGGGTTACACTCACACACCCTCTCTCTCTCTCTTGAAACCGAAGAAGAAATTGCAACAGAAATTCAATATAGAGGAACCAATTGCTATGGATATATAATTGTTGGTCAAGAGACCACTACCTCTTAAGGCATGTACACACTAATAAGGTTGGGAGAGAGAGCTCATCTTCAACATAGGATGTCACAATCTCTTTGCACCAACACCAACTATGTTTTGACAGTACACGTCAGAAGATAACGTTCTTTATTCCATAATTTATTATTATCCCGCTCCCTTAGTTGAATGTAAAAAGCTAGGGACGTTGGATACAGTAAAGAAACTATTGGTCTTCCCATTGTATGCCTGTTTACCTGTATCTAATGAGTCAGGCCATTCTTCAAATGACTATAATCCATTGGTGAGTTCATAATTTATTATAGCTTATAGGGCTTCATTGAAAGTCCACCCCATAATGCTTGGCTTTTATTTAAAAAATTCTTGAACAGATGAATCCAAGCCAGTCCAGCACTCGCACCTTTAATTAAAAAACCAGAGAAAACCACCTTATACCTCCACCAAATAAATCTAAACAATCGCAGAAGGAAGAAACTGCCAAAATTTTCCCAACTACTGCTGGAAAGAAAGAATAGGAAGAAACTGCCAAAACATTCCCACCCACTGCTGGAAAGCTAGACAGTATTGTCATTGGGAGAAGAGGGATTGTGATGGAATACACATTCTTTTAGTCATATGTATTAAAGAAATAAACAAATAAATAAAACAAAAAAAAAATTAAAAAAACAAGTCAGATAGATCAACACAAAATAGACAATTCTCCACCTTCGACGAGGCCATCACTAAGGGAAGAAGCCTAACAAAAAAAAAAAAAAAAAA
>NW_024869189.1:0-32021 GCF_013358625.1 Macadamia integrifolia
GAATGATATTACAAAGGCTCGTGAAGAGTTTTTGCAGTTGAAGTGTTGCTCTTTTGCACATCCAGATCTTGACAAGCACTTCTCCCGCATGACAGACAGATTCCATAAAATTGGCGGCCTTGATGATGAGAACCTTAAGTAGATTTTTTTGAATTCACTTCCAGAACCTCTTGGTGCTGATACGCTCCAGTTTTTGCGTAATTAGAATATTCCTTTGGCATCCTGCAATATCGGTTCTCTCTACAGTTTTTCTCTCACAGCTCTTGACAAACTCTGTAATGTCAAGAAAATCTGGAAAGAACTCCAATCTAAATCTGATAAGGTCTCTTCTGCCTGCAATACTTCTTGGATGAAAATAAAGTGTAAAGGTTCTGATCACTCTTGTGATTGTCCTACAAAGAAGCCTTTCCATCATAAGAAGTTCTTTCACTCCTCCCAGAAGCACAAGAAAAGGTTTCCTTTTAAGCCCTCTCGGGTTAAACGGTTTAAACCTCACTGGAAGTTCCTTCGGAAAAAATAGATTCGACGACAGAACAAGAGTACTTCTTGCTTCATTTGTGGAAAAGAAGGACACTTTGCAAAAAATTGTCCTAACAGTCGCAAGAAGGACAAAGTGCTTCATATGCTTGCTTCACTCCATCATGATGATCTACAAAATGCTGATCTTGAGTCACTATACTCTCTGGATTCTGAACCTACTGATCTCTCTTTATTTGTAATTGACTATCCAGAAGCATCCATCTTTTCCCCAGACTCAGACCCAGAGTCTTCTTTATCCGAGTCTGAGGATTCTGATTCCCTCTACCAGGTTATCCCTTTTTTTTCTCCAAATCAAACACCTCTCCCTTGTCAGTCGATTACCTTACCCCATGCTGCAGTAACTCTAATCCCTGAACCTTATGCTAAACCAGTTCGTCTTATAGCTTTTCTTGATACAGGTGCTGCAACAACCATTTTGTCTCCAAAAGTTCTCCCATAGCATTTCTGGAAACCACAAGAACCTCCTCTCCCCTTTTTAGTAGCTAATGGTGAAACCTTCTATATCACCCTTATCACTAAACAACCCATTAAAATCCAACTTCTTCCAACCCTCTCCTTTACCCATATTATGTTAGGATCCCGCTGTCCTGGTAAAGACCTCATAATAGGTTTTGATGTCTTGAGCCATCTACCCCTTAAGTGGACACCCCATGGTCTTGTGTATAAACAACAACTTCTCCCTTTGTCCCCTTTTTCTAACATTTTTCTTGCAGGTACAGATACTGGTCCTACTCTGTTTGATGACTTTAAAGAAAAACTTCTGCAAACTTCCTGTGCAGATTCTCATACTGAGTTCCTGACCAAATATACTCATCCCCTCTAGCAGAATTCCAAGTTCTTTATCTCCTTACCATTTAAGAAAAATGAAGATGTCAATCCAACAAAGGCCAGTCATCCTGGTATGACTCCAGAACATCTAGCTCTTACAGTACAAGAACTTCATCAACTACAAGCTCAAGGCTTATTAGAACCAACTGTGTCTCCATGGGCATGTCAGGCGTTCTATGTGAACAAAAGAACAGAACAGATCCGTGGTAAGATGAGGATGGTGATAAATTATCGGCCCCTGAATTTCTTTTTGGCTGATGATAAGTTTCCTTTACCAACTCGTCCCGCACTGTTACTCTAGTTAGCTTCTGCAACCATTTTCTCCAAGTTTAATCTAAAAGCAGGATTTTGGCAACTTGGGATTATCCCTGAAGATCAGCCGAAGACAGCCTTTTGTGTCCCTGGTTATCATTTACAGTGGACAGTTATGCCGTTTGGACTAAAGACGGCTCCATCAATATGATGCAGATATTTGCTCCCATTCAAGATCGTACCCTGATTTATATTGATGACATTCTTCTATTTTCATCTACACAGGCTGAACATCTTTGTCTCCTTCAGCACTTCCATCAGATTGTTCAAGACTATGGAATTATGCTCTCCCCAAAGAAAATGCAAATTGGTGTTCCTACCATTGATTTTCTTGGCGTCACTATTACCAAAGGAAAATACGAACTTCAACCTCATATTGCTACATCTCTCCAGCAATTTCCTGATGGTTCCTTGAAAAAAAATCAGATCCAACAATTCCTTGGTATAGCGAATTACATGACAGAGTTTCTTCCTCAACAAATCAGACATACGTCTGTGCTTCATCAGCTCTTGAGAAAGAAAGCTCCTCCTTGGTCTTTTGAACATTTAGCAGCTATTCAAGCCCTGAAACAGCTATCTACAAGACTTCCCTGTTTACAGATTCCTTCTGATGGACGTCGTGTCCTTCAAACTGATGCTAGTGATACTCACTGGGGTGCCATTCTACTTGAAGAAGCTCCTGATTCCAAAAGAACCATTTGTGGTTATAAAAGCGGTTCATTCAAACCATCTGAAGCTCATTATCATTCAACGTTCAAATAAATTCTTGCAGTCAGACGTGGTATTGAAAAGTTCCAGTTTCATCTCATTGGACACAGGTTCCTCATTGAACTGGATATGTCAAGTTTTCCCCGTATGCTTGAATTCCGACAACGTACACTTCCCAATGATCAACTTCTAAGATGGGCTCAATGGTTCTCAAAGTGGTCCTTTGATATCAAACACATAAAAGGACAAGAAAATGTTTTGGCAGACTTCCTTTCTCGCCCTACCTCTACTTTTTCTATAATCCCAATCCTTTATCCATTAACCCCAGGTGCCTCTACCTCATCTTCTTCCCAGCCTCAGCCTCAACCCAAGCATAACCTTTGCTGTGCTATACCTCCTCACCTTCCTCCTGAAATCCTTCATACCTTAACCTACAAAGCAGTTCTTACTTACAGTAAGCATACAGCCATTCAACTTTTAGAAATAGCCATTCGTCAAGAAGGTCTATTTCTTGCTGGCTCTACCTTTCACCCAGAATTTCCCTACCTCATAGTTTTTAACTTTAACTCTTTTTATGACCTACAAGAGTTCCCTCCTATCTTTAAGTGCATTTTCTGGCACTTATGTACAGCCTACACTATAGCATTATGCTTCCCTCTCCAAGCCATCCAATCTATGTGTCTGCGCTGGTGTACACCTCTAGACCCTCATCGCCCTAACCTACCTATTTTCCAGTTTTTACAACTCTTTGCTCCTATGGAAACCTGGTTCAACCTTTTTACATCCCTACTCCCACCGCGACTATATCAGTGCAACTATACCTTCCCCTGGTAGACCGGTTTTCCAGGTGCACTGGCGTGAATCTGGTATCAGAGCCGGGTGGTGGGGAAGGAAGACGTTGTGTTCGATGTGGCAGTGGCACTGTTTGGATGCATAATCCCACATCGCTCAGCGAGGACTCCCACCGCGACTATATTAGTGCAACTATACCTTCCCCTGGTAGACTGGTTTGTATTACATTCATTCTTTTTAATAATATATTCTTTGCTGATCTTTAGCAAAAAAAATAAACTATTTAAGGAATTCAATGGATAAATGTTCAGACAATTAAGTATCCGCATTTATATTTATGTTCCAATCTCTATTGAGGTAATATACAATGTGGCAACCCTAAAACAGAGTGCCCAAATTTGTCTATAGTGAAGAATGTATAATGATAAAAGTGGGCTACTGTACATTATACAAACAATTATAACAACCAAATAAAAAAAAATCATAATAATTAATTTAATCAAATTACATTGGGTTAGATGTACATATACATCAAAATATCTATGAATGGTAATGTAACTAGTTAGTTCACATGCTATTCCTTTGGTTATTATGTTAGAAATTGAATGTCCTTGCCCTTCGTAATGATCTAGATTATTGTATGTACCTCCCTGAGCTAATTACTTGAGAGTCCTGATTGCTTGTTACCCCTTTGCCTACTTCAACAATGGCTTCATCCCTATGCTCAACTCCCCTAGGTGTAAGTTCCATGGATTCAACTTCAGTTACAGGGGGCATGCCCTTGAGAGCTTCTATTTTTTTTTTCTAAGAATCAGCAAATGTATTGTATTAATAAAGAATTTGAACTATAAAAGACCCTTGAGAACTTCTATGCTATAAGTGATTTATGCCAAAGTGCTTGCTGCCAGTTGGTGTCGTACGCAACCTGGAGGCCGTGTGCTACTTAGTGAAAGGATTATAAAACCTAATATCATGGTGAGGAGACCTCCGAAGCTCTTCAAGGTGAGCTGGTTGGTTGATGTTCATAGAGAGCTTTTGCAATTTGTTTGATTTTGTAACCACCCTTTCTTAATTTTGTCCAATTTCCCATTATTAGTAAGATTTAAGATTGCCATTAACATGTAAGAGACTAACGGAGAGCCTTTAAGAGATAGCATACATACAGGGTAAGCTTTTGAATGGAGAAGAAGTTTCTGTATATTAGGCCGATCATTACGTTTTGATATTCGGTAGCAACTGTGAGGGGTCGGAAGCAAGTAGTGAGATGGAGAATGATGTGAGGAATGGGGATTCCACCGCAAGATTGTTGGGTGATGGTCAGGATCCAGATGGAGGGTGCTTCAGACAAGGCCTCATCATGGATTTTCTGAAACCAGTCCCTAGGATAGATGCGAGGCCGGTCAAAGCGGAGGCTGCTGTGGAATCGGCAGTGCTGCTAGTCTTGGGCAAAGGAAGAGAACCGTCTGGCAGGAATACCTTTGCGACTGTGGTGGGTAGATCTCTACCTGATGTCGATTCGCTACCTGAACCTATCCATGCGGGCTCTTGTACCCAAATAGTGATTCCCCAGGATGCTTATGAAGAGCGACTCTCCAGATTTCGTTTTGCGTTGATCAAAAGAGCTAACTTTCAAATGATATCGATGAATAATATTAGATAAGAGGCTAAGAACTGGAACCTAAAGGGCCAAATCAGAATGGCGCCAATGGGTAGGGGTTTCATTTTATTTCAATTTGGACTAGAAGGAGACATGTCTACAATGTGGCAGAGGAGCCCCCCTAAAGTTGGAGGAGAATTCATCAGATTTCAAAGATGGACACCTGATTTTGATGTCCACGCGAAGAATGCTATGACGAAGCTCGTATGGATTCGATTCTCGGACCTGCCTCTGGAATACTGGCATGAGCGTATCCTTCTCTCAATGGCAAAGACGGTGGGCAGGCCTGTGGCTTTGGACAGACGAACCCAGAACGCTGCGATGGGGAATTTTTTCCTGTGTCCAAGTGGAGGTAGAGATTAATGGAAAGAGATTGGATGAAATTCAAGTGGAGAGACTGAAACCAGGAACTAGGAGGTCTTTTGGTTTAAATAAGCCATTGTCTATGAAGATGGGATGGCTCGATGTGGTTATTGCAGGAAGGTTGGACACTATGTCCAAAACTGCAAGGAGAAGATAGCGATGGAGGCAGCCAGGACTAAGCAGGGAGAAGCTATTCCTGATGCGGTAAACCAGGATGTCATTGTCGAAGTTGAAGTGGATGACACGGTTTCTGGCAGGGAGGAGAGGGGCCAGATGGTGGAGAGAAGATCTTCCCAAGTTGGAAGGAATCCAGATTCCGTAGGGCATGATTCCCTTTCCAACTTGAGAAGAAACGGCTTGGAAGATAATATCCTAGAGTCAAATGAGGGGAGGACACATGGGAATGTTGAGATCGTCCTCCCCATCCATCAAGGATCAAATATGGAAGGAAATCCAGCTGAATTCCTTGCAAAAGAGGGGCATTACGAATCTGGTTCTGCAAATGAATCGGAGTACGGGTTGGATACCCTTGAGGAGGATGGAGAGATGGATGCGGGTCAGCGATAAGGAGAACTCTCCAGTTCTGGATGGCCTATCTATGTTGCTGAGATGCACAAAGACCACGGAGACACAGTTCGCGATACCTCTCTATCTATTATAGCCATCCCTGCCACCCAAGTGGTTGGTGGTAATGTAATCATTCACCACAGAGAGGTGAACGCCGCAGGAATTGAAGAGGCTGGTCTCAGCCAAGTGATGCAAAGGAAGAAGAAGAAGGGATCATCTACCGGCATTGCGATGCAGGCTCAGAGAAAGTCTGGCCGTATTGGTCTCTCAAGAAGATAATCCATGAATGTGCTATTCTGGAATATAAGAGGCATGAAGAAGGCTATTGCAAAATTAGCCTTGAGTAACATTCTAAAGGAGAAGTTCCTTGAAATAATTTGCATTGTAGAACCTATGGTTGATGTCATCGCCTTCCCTAATCTTTTCTTTAGTAGGCTGGGATTTGATATCGACTTTATCCATAATAACAGATTAGACAAAGTTCTAAACCTGTGGCTGATGTGGAAAAGAAATATTAGAACACCGGACATTGTGTCTGCGACCAACCAACATATAACTATCTCTCTAGAATGGCACCAAAAAATTATTAGAGTCCCTATCGTCCATGCGAACTGCTTTCGAGCTAGAAGAAGAGAACTCTGGGCCTCCTTGGCTGCCTCTGCTCCTGCTCAGAATACGCCTTGGCTTGTAGTTGAATTTCAATGCCATCTTGGCTTCAGATGAAAAGAGAGGTCCTGGAGCCTTTAATATGGGGGCGGCAGCTGAATTTGGTGCTATGGTAGACTCTTGCGATCTCATGGCCCTTCCTTCTCAGGGAAGCAGGTTCACTTGGACCAATAATAAGAGGAGAAGGAATGTCTTGGCCAGACTGGATAGAAGCTTTTGCAATAACGCCTGGGTTGAATTTTTTCATGAGGGAGTTCAACAGGTTCTCTAGAAAATTGGCTCAGATCATGCGCCAATTTTTATTTCTTCGGTTCCCGGCCAAAAACTGAACAATTGCCCCTTCAAATTTCATAGACACTGGGTGGAACACAAGGATTTTCTATCTGTGGTAAGCGCTTCATGGAGCAGCTAGACTCTTAGCACCAACTTATATAGGGTTGCAGAGAAGCTTAAAAGACTTAAGGGCACCCTAAAGCTTTGGGAAAAAAATGAATTTCCAAATTTCAATATAGAGCTTGAACAGGAAAAAAAGGAGATGGAGGAGGTCCAAAAGAAAATTGACGAAGATGGCCTTGATGATTTTTTATTTGCTCAAGAGGCGGATGCCAAAATAAGGTATTTAAAGGCAATGGATAACTATGAAAAAATGTCGGCTGAAAAATCGAGGAATCGATGGAAAAAGGTTGGGGACAGATGTACAAAATTCTTCCACCTCTCGGTGAAGATGCGAAGAATTAAAAACACTATTAGATGCTTAAAGACAGATGATGGCGCTATCATATCGGAGCGATCAGACCTAGAACACTATATGGTGTATTTTTTCACTAATTTTCACAAAGCAACGCCTATGTCTGGGCATCCCTCGATCCTTGACTGCATCCCCTACGAATTAGTGCAGTGAGATAGAGCCATTTTGGACAACTGCCTTCAGATTTGGAGATCAAAGAGGCGGTCTGGAGCCTTGATCCTGCTAGCTCTCCCAGCCCAGATGGTTTTCCTAGTGAGTTCTTCAAGCACTGCTAGGATTTTATAGCATCTGATGTTTGCAACGCTATTCTCGCTACTTCTTTATTTCTGGAATCATGCCTCAGGGGATCAACAATAATTTTCCCATACTTATTCCAAAGACTGAAGGGACTGACTCTTTGGATAAATTCCACCCCTTGTGTATGGGAAATTTTATTTGTAAAATAATTTCTAAAAATATTGCCACGAGACTGGCAAGCTTCCTTCCGAGAATTATTTCCCGCGACCAAGGGGCCTTTCAAAGGGGGAAAATTATTCATACAAATATCTACTTGGATTCGGAGCTAGCTAATATGATGTCGACTGTGACGAGAGGAGGAGGGATGGGTGTTAAAATCGACATCAAGAAGGCCTTTGACACAATTGATTGGAGCTTTCTATTCTCAGTCATGAGGAAATTTGGATTCTCTGAAACCTGGATTGGATGGGTTCAACAGTTGTTGGATTCTACAAAAATCTCCATTCTTCTGAATGGAGGACCAGTGGGTTTCTTTAATGTTGGTCGAGGGTTGAGGCAAGGTTACCCCTTATCTCCTCTCTTATTTGTTTTGGTTGAAGAGGTCCTGTGTAGAGGGCTCAATATGATAATTCGAGAGAAGAAAATCAAACCCCTAAATGGCCCTCGTGGGATGCCTACCCCTAGTCATATGCTGTTCGCCGACGACATATTCATATTCACCAATGCATCTATAAGGTAGGTCAGGAATCTTAAATCCTTCTTAATTATGTATGAAGAATGCTCAGGTCAACACATTAGCTTGGAGAAGAGCAAGGTGTTTTTAGGGAACATCTCTACTGCTAGAAAGCTTGTAATAGGAGAGACGATGGGAATCCCAATTTGTACTTTGCCCACTAAGTATTTGGGTGTGGAAATTTTCAAAGGTAGAGTTAAGAAAGAATTCCTCCTCCCTGTGACGGACAAAGTTAAAGTAAGACTTGCGGGCTGGAAGGGAAGGCTGCTCTCTATGGCAGGTAGAGTGAAGCTTGCAAGAACTGTGGTGATGGGCATACCCATGCATAGCTTCTTTGTATACTGGTGGCCATCTGACCACATCAAGATCATGGAGAAGTGGATTCGAAACTTCATCTGGACAAGAGATGTTAATATGTGCAGATCTATCACAGTAAGCTGGGATCAGTGCTGCAAGCCAAAATCTGAGGGTGCACTAGGTCTGTGCAGGTTGAGGGAGATCAATGAAGCCTCACTGTCCACGGCGGTTTGGAAGACGAAGCATGATGACGACCCAACTTATAGATTTTTGAAAGCTCAGTTCACTAAAGCAGATGGATCTCTTCGAAAAGGCCACATGTCCTCTTCGATATGGATGGGTTTCCAGAAATTATGGGAGTTGTCTCCTTAAATGAAAGATGGATCATCAGGAATGGAAGGAAAATAAATTTTTTAAATGATAGATGGCTGGGGCCTAAGACTATCACTCACCTTATGGAGACAGAACAAAATTCAGACGAAGCATTCAGTGGTAAGGTTGATCGAGTCATTCAGAATTGCGAATGGAATTTCCCCAATTGCCAATCGAGTACAATGACTGAAATCATCAACACCATTATGGAAATCCCTCTCCCCTAGTCTGAGTACGAAGATAGGTGTGTTTGGAACCCCAACACTGATGGGATTTTTTCGACAAAATCAGCATGGAATACAATTAGGTGGAAAAAGGACTCAATCTCTTAGGAGGCGCTGATCTGGTCTAAGAAATTGCACCCGAAAATTTCTATCTTTGGATGGAGAATCATGCATAGAAAACTCCCTACTGATGCGGCGATTATGAAGAGAGGCATCCCTATGGCCTCTAGATGCAACTTATGCAGAAGCTCGAGCGAGGATTTGGATCATATTTTGGTCCATTGCTAGTTTGCAGAGAGAGTTTGGAATATTGTCTGTGAATGGTTTAATATTCCCAGTAGGAAGCATGAGTCCCTTCATGATCTGGCTTAATGGTGGAAAAGGAAAATGAAGATAATTAATGTAAAAGAGGTCTGGTCAATCGCCTTTACCATTTCAGCTGAAAACATTTGGAAAGAAAGGAATGGGCGCCGCTTTGAAGATAGACAGAGACAACAAAGGCATGTGATTGAAATGATTAAGAACGACATTAGAGAGACTATTCCTAATGTGAAAACATCAATCAAATCCATGAATGAAATTCGTTGTTGTAGGAGGTTGGGTCTAAAGATTCTTAGCGTGGGCATTAAACCCCCCTGGAAGTTTATTGGTGCAAACCGCTTACGGGGTGGGTCAAGCTAAACTTTGATGGAAGCTCTCTTGGGAACCCTGGTAATGTAGGTGCAGGTGCAATCATGAGAGATCATAATGGCAGGTGTCTCTGGTCTTGCAGCATATATTTGGGGATTAAAGAAAATTATGAAGCGGAATTAGAAGGTCTAATGCATGGTCTTATGAAAGCAAAACAGTTAGCTATTCCATTCCTCTGGGTAGCATCAGATTCAGCTGCTCTGGTTATGTCAGCTCATCGGGGAAAAATTCCATGGATGGCTATGCAGAGATGGAACCATCTAAGGCAATACTTAGGAAGTATTACATGGAAAATCACTCACAACTATAGAGAAGGGAACTCGGTGGCAGACTTCCTAGGCAAGAAAGCTGCAAAATCAAGATGTTCGACAGTCAATGACGTCTTTCTAGCCCATATCTCTGATATGATGGCGAGAGATAAATCTTCTAGACCCTTGTGTAGATTTATGTAGTGAGCGGTCCTAGGTCTTACTGATGGCTATGCCGAAGGTGACCTCGTGGCATGCTCTGTGATTTGTATGTTGATTGCTGGTTTTTTCTTCTTTCTCAATAAATTATCCATTTAGCAAAAAAAAATAAAAATAAAGGAGAGCCTTTTAGGAAGATTGAAAAAATAAATGAATAAGAAATCATATATTTTAAATATGAGAGAAAATTTTTCATATCCATAGATGATGGTTTACCCACCATCGTAGAGTTCACAAATAGCCATAGGGTTTTAGTATGATCCCAAACTATCCTCTCGATTCCTATTCACCGTGGTCTTCGGGAAACTGGTTCCAAAAAAAAGTGTAATGCAAGGGATTTTCACATGGGCAACTAGATCTACCATAGGCCCAAAGTCAATGGCTCACTTGTCAAGTTTTAGCTAATATATCTGACTGGATAATGAAAAAGAAAAGTGTTGACAGGTTCACGGACAAGAAAAATCTCGTACATCCTTGGTCCGTGAATTTAGAATCTACTTTCTCTATTCATTTAATAGATTCTAAATCTATGGACCAGGGGCGTACGAGATTATTCTCATATGTGAACCTGATCTTGATTCATTTAGGACTCCTGAGTTGTTTTTTTTTTTTTAGAGAGAGAGAGACTTACAAAGCCAAATCCTTCAGATGAGTAAACACGTCCGACGGTGGTGTATTGATTGCAATACAAAATGAGAAAGACTTGAATATAAGGAATTTCATCAAAAATGGAAGCAACACCTCCATTATCTGATCCCATAGATAAAGCAGAATGATATTCCTCTGGACTGCCATAATTCTTGAGCTTGGACTTGTCAAAGTGCAAGTTGTTTAGCAGGAACCCTTCCACGAACGATCTATCTTGGTATCCCACATAATATCCATTACTCTTTATGTGGTTAACATCTATATTCGTGGGTTGCAACTGCTCTGTTGTCAACATAGATGAGAGGTTAGTAGTGTAACTTTGTGTTAGGATTAGCACGAAGAACATCCATGCGAACAATACAACCCTTGTTGAGAACCCTCAATCTTCTCTCCTGCAACCATTAAAAGAAACTTCTTTAATTTATTCTCAAACAGCCCATTATATCTTCATAGGATATTAATGCAATTTAAGGTTGTATTTTGGTATGCATTCTCGAATAAATTATGGGTCCAAAAAGCATTCTTCTGAGTTTGAGGACCCTTTTGATTTTGTTTCTGCTATTTCCGTCTAGAAACAGTAGAAGCGGTTCTTTCCATTTTTAAGTTAAGAAATGATTTTTGAAAATGCAAAAAAGTGTTTGACTTTTCTGTTTCTCAAAATATTTTCCACAATGTAGTCAAGTTCAAGACACGAGTAAAGGCACATCATTGTTGCCGCTCACGAGTGAAGACATGACGTTGGAGTTCCAAGTATACTTCATGCAGATGAGCTTCAGAAGGATGAAGGCAGTCCAGAACTGTGAGCTTCGCACAACCAGATTGCATTCATCGCTTTTGGATAGTGAGAAGTTTCAATAATGGGTTGGGGTTGGGTTAGGTCATGTTAAAGTATCAAGTTTTTTACTTTTTGTCCCTTCCACTTGTTTTTAGAATCAAAAAGAATAAGTCTTACTTGTTTCTCCATTCCTATTTCTAGCCACAGAAATAGTCATAAATTTCTATTTCTATTTCGAAAAACAAGTGAAACGAAACAGAAAAATCAAATAGTTTTGGAGGTGTTTTTCCGTTTCTTAGCGTACAAAATGGAAAAACACATTTCTGGAAACAAAATCAAACATGCTCTAATTCTTGTCTATATTTTTTATGAATGAGTTTTAGACCCAGAATCTATTTCAAGAATGTATACCAAAAACATAGTCTAAATGAGAATAGCAAGAAGGTAGAGAGTGTATACATACGTTGTGCAAATACGAGTGTTAAGAAGGAGAACCAGATGCTTGTTTGTCGGGAGCCAAGGTCGGGATTCCTCTGATGTTCAAGAATCCACACCACGACCCCTATGCAGATGACACCTAATAGAGTCACCACCCAAAGACCAAAGCTTAAAGGTTATAAGAATGAAAAGAGCTCTTTATTTACATTATCTTTCACTGCCACCACCATTGTTACCCCAGATTCTGTATAAGGCAATGTGAAATCTACATACTTAGATCGATTTTCCAAAATCGATTTATCCCCAATTGCTACACCGAAGTTCTGTTTGTTTCCATCAAACGTCCACCAAACATCGTTGATAACATCCTAGAAGGGTCTAATAACTAACTTTAAACATAAGAGCAGTCAAAGGGAGAGAGAGAGAACTGCTCTTGGATGCTGCCCCAAGCTATTAGAGCTCGATTTCTTTCTAGAGCTTCTATGACCCATATCAAACCTAGGTTCTCAAGAGGAAGAGGAACCTTAGACTGGGGAGAAAAATAGCAGCAAGGAGGGACTTTGGGAGGAGCCCCTGACTGGGGCTGCATGCTACTGTGTGTGGGCACAATGGCCTCTCGCGGACAGATAACACTTGCCTATATCATACTATTATATTAAAGCACAAAGTGGTAAATTTTTCACTTGATAGTTTTACCCTTTCTTCTTTATCAGCTTTTCTCTCCATTCTTTTAAATTTTCTTAAATTGTTGATACCCTTTATATTTTTATATTTTTTATAATACTTATATATTGTCCATTTTTTTTATTCCTTTAGGAATCTAATATCTATTGTCACGCCCCTTCTCTCATCTTCTCTCCTCCTTTCTCTGCTCTCTATCTCTTCTACTTTCTTTTTTGTTTTAAAATTCTTACCTTTATCTTTTTTTCGCTAGAAATTCATGTATATTAATTATGAAAGAAAAAATAAATAATGTATAGAAAAAGAGGGAGGGAAGGAACCCACACCTCTCACATGGTCAAAAAGGGATTGCATGAGTTCGACCTTCGGCATTGCCATTAGAAGAACAAGGCAAACACACTTAACAACCACAAAAGAAACTTAAGACTTGACAGGGCAGCCAAGGTTGACTAATCCAATCCACCTTTGGCATTGCCATCAGCAGGAAGAGAAGACCAGCAGAATGAAAAAAAAAATAGCAAACATAATCAAAATATTCTGAATCTTGGCCGACGAGAAGCATCCATTTCCAATTCCATCCTGACCAGGGACGACCAAGACATCATAGGGGAAGAGACTTCTAGACACGCGGCGGTTTTTGAAAGAAAATCTGCTACCGAATTTACTTCCCGGAAGCAATGAGAAATTTTCCACTCAATTAAGCTCAGATACTGGGAACAACTTAACCACCTTTGCCAAACAATCCACGGGACTTTCTTCTTAAGCAATAGGGTAACCACGGCCACCGTGTCACATTTGATCCAGAACTTTGGGATCTCAAGGGACTTGGCAAGCTCGATACCTGACATGACCGCCAAGAACTCAGCCTTAAAATTTGTAAGAACCCCTAGGAAGAATTTGAAGTTTCCCACCACTTTAGCCTTATCATTATGAAGCACTCCACCAGCACCGGCCTTCCCTAGGTTTCCTAGGGAGCACCCATCTGTATTAACCTCCCACCAATCAGAAAGAGGCGGACACCAAAAAATTTTATAGATCTGCTTAGGGTGGCACTTGATACCAGAGATACCCAATCTTCTATAGCAAAGCAGATTTGAGATGGAGATATAAGAGCCATGATGAACATAAGATTGAGAGATACCCTATCTCTCTACTCTCTATCCCTTCTACTTTCCTTATTTTAAAACTCTATCCCTCTCTCTCAGTTTCTCCTACTTTCTTTTTTCTTTATTTGAACATACTCTCTCTCTCTCTCTCTCTTCTACTTTCCTTTTTGTTTTAAAAACCTCTCCCTCTCTCTCAGATGTTACTCCTTTCTTTTTTCTTTAGTTGCACATACATAGGTTCAGTCCACATACATAGGCTCTCCTTCATACCTGGTTGCACACCCGTACTCCGAGACATAGGGGTGGAAAAAAGACCATCTTACCCTGATTATATGCTTGTGTGTCTCTTCTGATTGGTTCTCGTGCTTACGCAGTGGCCATGTGGCACAGTCTCCTGTCTATTTTAGATGTCTATATTTGTGCATAGGGACATAAAAAATGTGGACTTTTAGGGTTTCAAAGTTGTGGCAGTGGCATTTTATCACCTTTTGTGACTAGGTGTAGTGTTCGTATGACCAGGGAGTATTCATTTCTCCATTTTTTATTGGAAGGAGGGGGAGGGGGTGAGAGATTATCACACTGTTAGTGCAATTTCTTCCAAAAATAGGAAACAAAAGAGCAATTTCACTTTCATGGTTAGCTTAGTTTGGAATCTTCATTTTTTACCATATTTGGGTTGTATTAGATCAATTAGTTAATTCCATCTTTTTGCCACAATTACAATTCACATATATAGCCTATTTGTTTCTATTATTATGTACGATCAAATCCTCATTCAAATTCCCAAGATTACTAAATGAATATAAATATTGACAAAAAGGACAATACACTATCCTAGGCATGGGAATCGACCTCTCTTCACCAAAGACCCATGGGGGTGGAAGTTCAGAGATTCTATCTTGAATTTGCTTTGAGAGTTTCAATGGTGTGTGGAAGGAAATATATGGATTTAAGGATTCTCTGGAGATTTGACATACCTTGAATCTAACTCCATCTTCAAGTTCACTGCAAACTGGGAAATAAGGAATAGGGGTTTATTGATAATACAAAGTTACTGCAGTAATTGGCGATTTTTTTTTCTTTGCTAATGATGGGTATTTAGGCCTTCGGGCTGGCTATTCCTGCAGACCCATAATGACCTCACAACCATATGGATTGGGTCACACTGGGATTAGTGAAAGTAGTGATGAGCACTAAACACCCCCCGTATGAGTGGCTTCAAGGAGATAAGAGGAGTCAAACTTAATGTTGGTGTACGATGTCTTGTATTCCATCACAGTTTAATCCAGGGAGTACTGGTGTAGAAGCCTTGACATGCAGGATGGCAATCCCACTAGCCGGTTAGTGGGTTATGGGGGTTGCAAGGGGGCAGGAGGCCCTCTGTATAGCGGGGGTGTAGGGGGGCCCCCTATATATGTAGCGAGTGTTTCCTTCTCTGCAATGCAAGAAATACTGAGAGGTGTGAGGACGAGCGTTGTAACCATATTCTCCACTAATAGTGAAGCAGGATCTCATCTCATCGAGGGTGTAGGAAATCTTGCCGAGCCTCATAAACCTGTGTGCATTGTTTGCTTTTGTTTTTCCAGTCTTTTGGATTGTTTTACGGTTACGTTTCTACACTCAAAACCACACGCTTCCTGAGGCGAAGGTTATTTTACCAACTTGACTATCCCCCTAGGGCTAGTCAATGGTTTCTCATTTGCATAATTTTCAGGGAAATTATTCTTTTGATCAAGAGCACTTCTGCTTTGGAGAGAGAGAGAGAGAGAGAGAGAGAGAGAGAGAGAGAGAGAGAGAGATTCATGGTATAAACCTTCACTAACATTAAATCATTATTGTATATGTCAATTACAAAATTAACCATTGATTACAAGGGCACTTGGCCTCTACGCATCTCCACAAATAATACAAAAAGAAGAAGAAGAGACCTTATCCCAACTAAATGGGTTAGTCACATGGATCCTTGCTGCTCCATTGAGCTTGGTTCAAAGTCATCTCAACCAATAATCTTAGTAGAAAGTATTTTGGTACCTTGCCTCCAATTCACATTTGGTTGTGTACTAAATGGGCTCTCTTGACCGTCCAAGGGAGTGACATTTTCTTCTGTATGGGAGGAACTAGTTGATTCCCACCCTTGTTCTATAGCAGAGGGACTTGTAGGTGGACTTGGGGCAATAGATATTGGGGAAGCTTCAATGCTCAATGCAATTTCTGTCTTTTGTTTGTGATTTTTAGTTACTCTACAATCATGAGAGAAAGGATCCTTCTCATCATATTTTTTTTCCATTTCAACTATTCTTTTTAATGTAGAAGCATTAGGATCATCATGTCTGATAACAACCTCATTGTTACGACATAATCTAAGTAAGAATATGAAGAGGGCTAGTAGAGAAGCAGCTCTAGTGATGATGAACAAGCCCCCAAAACTATCTAATGTAAGACAATATGAAGAAACCTTTGTACTGCTATCTGGACAATGGTCTTGCCCAAACCATGCTTGCTCAATCCTTGCCATTTATCCTCCTTCTGTTACATTTAAGACCGCCCTCGAAACATCAGGTACCAGAGGGGATCCTCTTGGAAAAGCCTATCAGGAATACAAATGAAAGGAATTCAATTACACAAATACTTACACTGGGAGAGAGAGAGAGAGAGGACTTACGAAGCCAAATCCATCAGCCTTATAAGTAGGTCCTACCATGGTGTACTTATTACAATAGTTTGAAAGAAAGAGTTTCATGTAAGGGATCTCTTCAAAAACAGCAGCAATACCATTGATGAGCACAATAATGTGTGAAATCTTAGGGATATAAGTGTACACCACATCCTCTCTCCTACAAAATCCTGAAGATTATTCTCTCTCCTTGCACCTCACAAGATCTTGAAGATGCTATGCAGAGATTCCTTTCTGATTTAATTAAGATTGCAAGATATTGATGAATATTGTAAGGAAGGAATAGAATTTGTTAATTTTAAAAATATATTCTCTCTTTCCTCACACAATATCTCAGAGAATGAGAATTTTTTTACCAAGATTTAATTTTATTTTATTTTTTTTCTTTTCTTAAAGAAGACTTGTAGAAGGAAAGAAGCAAGAAAAAAGCCCTATAAAAGCCCCTTCCTCCCCCCTCCTATATTATTATTCTCCTTCGTTTATTTTCTAGTTTATGCTTAGTTTTCTTCTCTCTCCCTCTCTAACTCTCTTTAGTTTTAGTTCTTCTTTATTTTTTCTTTAATCACTTTTGTAATAGTTTTTTATGTCAATTAATGCAAGCACTCTTTTATTCTTATTCAGCCTTTTATATTTATGATTTATGCAATTGAGTTGTAATTTTTAAATGTTATAGTTCTAGGCTTAGATCTAGGTGACAAGATCACGAGCCGTGGAGCAATTTTTTTTTTTCAAGATTTGTTTTCTCTAGTACTAGAAATTTCAGATTTGATTTATTCCAGATCTGGTTTATAGTACTGGTAGTATCTCAAATCACCCAAGCTTTCAAGTTTAAGCATTAATTCAAGTAAGTAGATTACTTCAGTAATCTTCTCTCCCCCCTCTCATTACCTCTTCTGACTACCCTTTCTTTCTTAATTTAGGATTTTAATTTCAGTTGTTATATTATTGCTATCCCTTTCCCCCAAGATTCATGGCTAGTGTATGTGTTGGCTTTGCCCCTTCTAGCCGTAGAACCATCAATTTATTGCTTTTATTTTAATTGTTTCCCTTTTCCTAAAGCCAAGTGGAGTAACCCTTGTAAGAGTGACTCTCTAGTCAAGTAGGGAAGCTCATATTATGATGCATCCCTCGGGCTAAGTAGAGAAACCTACTTGTGAGTCTCTCTCTAGCTTTATCCCCTTTCTTTTACTTTATTTTTATTTCAGCGTTTTTTTCCTTTATTATTTTTTTTAATTACGTGAGTTGTTTATTTTTAGTTATTTATTTATTTAATTTTAATTGTGTGGCTTGCGTCTTTAAATTCTTAGATGATGAATGATTAGGACGTTATATTAGATACATATGTTTAGGACAGTAGTTAGAATTAGATCACAACCATTAATAGGTTCACTTTCGCATTATTAAAAGAAAAAAAAATAAAGTGGTTGCTCTCCCTGAGTTCGACCCATAGCTACACTGATCCGTACGCTTGTTGTTACATTTAAAATCTCAAATAAGTTTTTGGAGCCGTTGCCGGGAAGACAGTTCCATATTATTTTTCGCTTTCTTTTGGTAAATCTGAGTGCTTTATTTTCTTTGTTTTGTTTGGTTTTTTGTTTTTTTCTTTTCTTTTATTGAATTCCTGAGAAGATCAACTTGCAATAATAGTTGTATCAGTGGAGGTCGCCATGCCTCACAGTATAATAAAGACAGGTTTCACCCTGCAGTAGTACCTCAGGAATTGACCTAAGCAACCCCGGATCCCTGCCGGTAAGCTCCCAAAAATCCAAAAAAATAAAATAAAAAATCAAATAAGAAAAAAAAAAGAGTTTTTCTTTCCATTCTTTTGTGCTTGTCTTACTCTAGTTGGGGGTAGTTTTCTGTTGCATGAGTGTGTGGACTTGTGATTCTACCAATCATTTTGTAAGAGTACCTATTTTAAGAATTGCAGAACAACCTAAGCTTACTTTAAAGGATAGATTCTACCCAGCCAGGGCAGCCCAACCTTCTTGCATTAGATTACCAGCTGCCACAGGGAGTAATAATGAGCTAAAAACTCAATTCATTACTATGTTACCGCACTTCCATGGGCTATCCTCCGAAGATGCTTATTTGTTCCTGAGAGAATTTGAGGAGGTTTGTGTCCTCATTAAGATACAACAGCTCAGTGATGATGCTATTAAACTTAGATGCATTACCTTTCTGCTCGAGGATGGAGCAAAAAGATGGTTATATGGGCTACCAACTAATTCCATTACCACATGTGATCAGTTTAAGGTAGCATTCTTAAGAAAATTTTTTCCCTTACATAAAACAAACAAACTTAAGAGCGAGATCATGCAGTTTCGACAAAAACCTCAAGAGTCATTTTCTAGACTCATGGAAATTCCAAGACCTTCTCCAAGAGTGTCCCCATCATGGGATTGACAAATGGAATCTTTGCCAAATAATTTATGAAGGGATAGAGTACCATACCAAGCAGATGTTAGAGTCATGTGTCCTACAGGCTTCACAACTTATGCAGACGAAAATGAAGCTTGGAACTTTTTGGTTGACCTAGCTGAAAAGACAAGAGAATGGGAGTCTACTCAGGAAAGTGAGAGAACTATAGGAGGTAAAGGGTACTATGTCGATGGGATAGTAGCCAAAGAGGCCCATTTAGATAGCCTCATTAAGAGAATAGAAGCCCTTGTCCCTAAAGCACATGCCCTAATCCACCAAGTCCAAAATTAGGTCTCTATGTGAAATTGGTGTCACTCCCCTGGACACGTAATGGAAGAATGCCCCAATAGTTCTGGGGGCAATGCAAGTGTTAATGCTCTTTACCTGAATAACCCATTTAGCAACACTTACAATCTAGGGTGGAGAAATCACCCTAATTTTTCATGAAGCCAAGGGAATCAAGGAGGTCCATCCAACTTTCACAACCAAGGGTAGCCTAGTCCCTAGAGGCCCAATTTTACACCACTACCTAATTCTTTCCCTCGGCCTAATCTAGGTCTTCAGTCAAATTTTGCTAGGCCTCCTCTCCAAGCACCTTATCAACAACCCTTGGGGTTTACATCCACTGGAGAGGCGGTGAGACATAGTGAGCTAGAGAAGAGCATGACCCTTCTCATGACAAGCTACAATAATATGGAGAGGTAACTCACCCAACTTGTTACAATCATGTATGAGAAGGAGAAAGAAAAATTACCTAGTCAGCTAGAGCCGAATCCTAGACATCAGGTGCTGACTCCACAAGGGCTACCTGCTCCTTAGCTCAATGTTGTATAGAGTCAACAACACCAAGGGCCCTCCAACCAGTGTAATGCAGTATATGCCCTACGAAATGGCTGAGAGTATCTACGGAATGGTACCACTCATTCATCACCATCTGACCTTTCTGTTGATGCTCCAACTATCGAGGCAACTAGTGTGCCTCCCATTCCAAGTTCGCCAAATGGACTTGAAGAGATTAAGGATGATTTGGTAGAAGCCATAAAAAATGATTCTATTAATGAGAAAACTTCTGACAGTGCTTATGTTCCTCCTATCCCCTATCCTAACCGTTTGATGAATAAGAAGAAGACATCTTCAATGAAAAAATTTTTAGAAGTCTTCCAGAAGGTAGAGGTAAATATTCATCTTTTGGATGTCATAACTCAAATCTCAGCCTATGCCAAAGTCCTCAAAGACTTATGCACTCACAAGCGTACCACAAGTGTGCCCAAAAAGGCATTCTTGGCAGCTAATATCAGTTCAATAATCACACAACCTATAGCAGCCAAGTATAAGGATCCTGGGTGTCCCACCATCTCTAGTGTTATTGGCAACACTCGTTTTGATCATACCTTACTTGACCTTGGTGCAAGTGTGAACCTTCTACCTTATCATGTTTTTCAACAACTTGGATCAGGAGATTTGAAAGCTACAGGGACCACTCTCCAGTTGGCCGACTGTTCTGTCAAGATTCCGAAAGGGATGGTCGAAGATGTCCTACTTAAGGTAGGAGAATTTATTTTTCCAGTCGATTTTATTGTTTTGGACACCAATCCCTTCACCACTAGGGATAAGATCTCTATCATTCTTGGAAGACCATTTCTGGCTACTAGCAATGCAAGGATATCTTTTGGCAACCACATTATGGAGTTCAACATGTATAGGTTGGGCAAGCAGCCCATAATTTCTTCTGATGATATTGATGAAGAGGTTAATATGCTTGAGAATTTTTCTGATGATATTGTTAAAACTTTTGACATTGACTTTAATTAAGAATTCCAAGAGTATATGGAAGAATTAGAGGATGATACTAAAAATTTTTTCTCTGATGTTTGGAGCCTTCATATGCCTATGGAGCCCATTGGTCCTCTATCAAATTCTCTTCCTAAACCCTCAATTGTTGAGCCCCCTAAGCTTGATTTAAAAGATTTGCCCTCTAACTTAAGGTATGCCTTTTTAGGAGAAGATCAAACTCTACCAATTATTATCGCCTCAGATTTAAATTCAAGTCAAGAGGAAGAGTTGATCAAAGTTTTAAAAGAAAACAAGGAAGCCTTAGGTTGGACCATAGCAGACATTATAGGAATTTGCTTCTCAATCGTTCAACATCATATTCACCTCATGGAGGATTCAAAACCTTCTAAGGAACCACAAAGAAGGGCTAATCCTATGATGCAAGAAGCTATCAAGAAAGAGATCCTAAAGTGCTTGGATCATGGTATCATCTACCCTATTTCTGATAGCGAGTGGGTAAGTCCAGTGCACATGGTGCCAAAGAAGTTAGGGGTCACAGTAGTCCAAAATACTGAAAATGAGTTGATCCCTACCCGTGTCCAAACAGGATGGCATGTGTGCTTGGAAAGGCCACTTTCCTTTGCCTTTCATTAATCAAATGTTAGAGCGGTTAGCCGGACATGAGTATTATTGTTTCCTTAATGGCTATTCCGGCTATCACCAGATTCCCATTGCCTTAGATGACCAACACAAGACCATCTTTACATGCACTTATAGAACTTTTGCTTATCGGCGTATGCCTTTTGGGCTTTGTAATGCCCCTGCTATGTTCCAAAGATGCATGATGAGCATTTTCTCTGATATGGTGGAGCATTTTTTAGAAGTATTTATGGATGATTTTTCTATTCATGGCTCATCATTTTCAAATTGTTTGCATCATCTTTCTTTAGTACTCAAACGATGCAAAGCGACTAATTTAGTCTTCAATTGGGAGAAATATCATTTCATGGTCACACAGGGCATAGTGTTGGGTCATGTCATTTTCAAAGAAGGGATCAAGGCCGATAGAGCTAAGGTGGACTTAATTTCTAATTTACCACCTCCCAAGTCAGTTAAGGACGTTCGTTCCTTCTTAGGTCATACAGGGTTCTATCGTCGGTTCATCAAGAACTTCAGTCACATGGTTAGACCTCTCACCAATCTTTTGGCTAAAGAGCAACCTTTCAAATTTTCTAGTGAATGCCTCATGTGCTTTGAGCAATTAAAGAAGGTGTTGACTACAACCCCCATTATTCAAACTTCCTTATGGACTGAGCCCTTTGAATTAATGTGTGATGCATTTGATTTTGCTATAGGGGCAGTCTTAGGGCAGAGAGTTGATAAACTTCCTCGTGTTATCTATTATGCCAGTAGAACTCTCAATGATGCATAGCTGAACTACACCACAACTGAAAAAGAATTTTTAGCTGTTGTATTTGCATTAGAAAAGTTTCGTGTATATCTGATAGGTTCTCATGTAATTATTTACACTGACAATGCAGCTATCAGATACCTTATTCAGAAAAAGGATGCCAAAGCACGTCTTATTAGATGGGTTTTGATTTTGCAGGAATTTGACTTAGAAATTAAGGATAAGAAAGGCAGTGAAAATTTGGTTGCAGACCATTTGTCCCGGTTACCCAATTCTTTGACTGTGAATACTCCAGTTAACGAGTATTTTCCCTATAAGCAACTCTTTGCATCATCTAGTGAACCTTGGTTTGTAGATATTGTAAATTTTTTAGTTACAAATAAGACTCCGGATCATGGGTCTTCCCAAGAGAAGTACCGTTTTCAATCGCAGGTTAAGTATTTCTTTTGGGATGATCCTTACCTTTTCAAATCATGCCTTGACCAAATTATCTGGAGATGTATCCCTGATCATGAGCACCATTCTATTCTTTCCTTTTTCCATGATCAGGCTTGTGGCGGCCATTTTGGGCCTACTAAGACTGCAACCAAGGTATTGCAATGTGGATTTTATTGGCCCAGTCTCTTCATAGATGCATTTGCTTATTGTAAGGCTTGTCCTTCTTGTCAGTCTTTAGGAAAAATCAATAGAAGGAACATGATGCCTCTCAACCCAATCCTCCTGGTTGAGGTTTTTGATCTTTGGTAAATAGATTTTATGGGCCCTTTCCCTAAGTCATGTGGATATGAATATATTTTGTTGGCTGTGGACTATTTATCCAAATGGATTGAGGCTCGTGCTTGTAAGACCAATGACCATAAGGTGGTCATTCAATTCTTAAGGGAAAACATTTTTTCCCGATTTGGTACCCCTAGAGCTATCATTAGTGATAGGGGAAAGCACTTTTGTAATAAGCCTTTTGAGGCCTTAGTGAAGAAGTATGGGATTACCCACAAGTTGGCTACCCCATACCAACCCCAAACCAGTGGGCAGGTAGAAGTGTCCAACAGACAGATCAAGCAAATTCTAGAGAAGACAGTTAACGCAAATCGAAAGGATTGGTCTAACAGTCTGTTGGATGTTTTGTGGGCGTATAGGACTGCTTACAAGATCATACTTGGTCAATCCCCATACCGTTTGGTATACGGGAAAGCCTGCCACCTTCCTGTTGAGTTAGAACATCGTGCCTTTCGGGCGATTAAGAAATTTAATTTTGATTTGTCTACTGTAGGAGCTCATAGAGATCTCCAACTATCTGAGTTGGAGGAATTACGAAATGATGCCTATGATAGTGCAAAAAATTTCAAGGAAAAGACTAAAGCTTTTCATGATAGGCACCTTGTTAGGAAATCTTTTATGCCTGGTGATAAACTTTTGTTGTACAATTCTAGATTGCATATCTTTCTAGGAAAACTTCGTTCTCGATGGGAAGGTCCTTACCTTGTGCAAACAGTATTCCCCCATGGTGCCGTAGAGGTTATGAATCCATCCACTCGAAAAATTCTTAAAGTTAATGGGCACCGTTTGAATCCATTTCTTGAGTTACCTTCAATGCATAATGCAGAGGTCATGATTCTCCATGAGCCTCTTTATGATGATATTTGATTCCATTTGATAATTTCCTCTCCTTTCTCCTTCTTGTTCTATTGTCTTATCATTTTTTTTTTATCTGCATTGAGGACATTGCACAATTTAAGTATGGGGGGAGGGTTTGACTGTTTAGAACTTGAGGTTACTTTTAAGAGTTTTCCGTTGCTTTATACACACCTTACAAAAAAAAATAAAATAAAATAAAAAGGAAATTGAGATCTAGGACTCATCTTGGTACTATAATCCCTATTGGGAGGATGGTAATAAATATATGTCTTGAAGTGGGACCTCACTTAAATGATTTAGAGATACTTGTCTTAAGGTGTAGGACCACTTGTTAGTTGGTGTCCTTATTCTTAGGTTAGGAGTTGAGACCATATTCTTAGCATGGTATAAAAATATATGATATGGATATGCAAAGATAGTGAAAATTGGTCAAAAAGTAGAAAGTAAGTATAGAATTTCTAGGAGCTAGACAGAATACTGCGCCTCATGAAGCGGGGTGTTTTGATCGAACCTCTTAGGAAGGAACACTTCTGAAAAGAACTTAGCATCATTGTCTTTGTTGGCATATGCATAAAGCGAAGCTATTTAGTAACTTGGGTTTCTGGTGTTTGCTCCACCATGTTATTCAGGCCAAATGTAGTGGAGTAGAATGAGTTCTCTAGTAAAAAAGAAAAAAAAAAGATACCATTATGCCTTATTGTTTATGCTTGGTTAACGCTCCAAAACCCTAGTTCATTGGCCCTACCTTACAATGTGGTTTGCCTTAGGATTGGTCATGCTTTAGAAGATACAAGGGTTGTCCCTATTTGAGATGTGTGATTGTTCCTAAATCTAGATGGAGTATTAAAGTTCAAGTGTGGGGGTTCCTCGATTGATGTGATCTAATTGAAAGAGGGTGTGTGTTTTATAGTTATTGGAAACTTTAAATGGTAAATTTTCAAGTTAATTTAATTTTGGGTGTATATTCACCGCAAACATCCACGAGACACAACTCGTCCACTAGGGTAACTTAGGGGTTTAGAGGCTTGTTGCACGTGCTAAATACAACCGTTATTCCTACGAAAGTAAGTTAGGCTTTTTTCTTTCGTTTCTTTATTTATTTGTCTTGCCCAAGGACGAGCAAAAGTCAAGTATTGGGGAATTTGATGAGCACAATAATGTGTAAAATCTTAGGGATATAAGTGTACATTTTGCCCCACTTTGGATAGTACTACTTTTATTTTTCTTGTTTTTTTAGAGTTACCAAGTTTACAAGAGAAAGTGCTTAAAGTGAATCAAGAACCAGTCCAAAGGTGGGACCCACTCATTGGTACCACATCCTCTTTCCTATAAAATCCTGAAGATTATTCTCTCTCCTTGCCACCTCACAAGATCTTGAAGATGCTATGCAGAGATTCCTTTCTGATTTAATCAAGATTGCAAGATATTGGTGAATGTTGTAAGGAAGGAATAGAATTTGTTAATTTTGAAAATAGATTCTCTCTTTCCTCACACAATATCTCAGAGAATGAGGATTTTTTACCAAGATTTAATTTAATTTTATTTTCTTTCTTTTCTTAAAGAAGACTTGTAGAAGGAAGGAAGCAAGAAAAAAGCCCTATAAAAGCCCCTTCCTCCCCCCTCCTATAATATTATTCCCCTTAGTTTATTTTCTAGTTTATGCTTAGTTTTCTCCTCTCTCTCCCTCTCTCACTCTCTTTAGTTTTAGTTCTTCTTTATTTTTTCTTTAATCACTTTTGTAATAGTTTTTTATGTCAATTAATGCAAGCACTCTTTTATTCTTATTTAGCCTTTTATGTTTATGATTTATGCAATTGAGTTGTAATTTTTAAATGTTATAGTTCTAGGCTTAGATCTAGGTGACAAGATCATGAACCGTGGAGCAATTTTTTTTTTCAAAATTTGTTTTCTCTGGTATTAGAAATTTCAGATTTGGTTTATTCCAGATCTGGTTTTTAGTACTGGTAGTATCTCAAATCACCCAAACTTTCAAGTTCAAGCATTGATTCAAGTAAGTAGGCTCCTTCAGTAATCTTCTCTCCCCCCTCTCATTCCCTCTTCTGACTACCATTTCTTTCTTAATTTAGGATTTTAATTTCAGTCGTTACATTATTGCTGTCCCTTTTCCCCAAGGTTCATGGCTAATGTATGTGTTGGTTTTGCCCCTCCTAGCATAGAACAATCAATTTATTGCTTTTATTTTAATTGTCTCCCTTTTCCTAAAGCCAAGTAGAGTAACCCTTATAAGAGTGACTCTCTGGTCAAGTAGGGAAGCTCATATTATGATGCATCCCTCGGGCTAAGTAGAGAAACCTACTTGTGAGTCTCTCTAGCTTTATCCCCTTTCTTTTACTTTAATTTTATTTCAGCATTTTTTTTCCTTTATTGTTTTTTTTTTTTAATTACGTGGGTTGTTTATTTTCAGTTTTTTATTTGTTTAATTTTAATTGTGTGGCTTGCGTCTTTAAATTCTTAGATGACGAATGGTTAGGACGTTAGTTTAGATACATATGTTTAGGACGGTAGTTAGAATTAGATCACAACCATTAATGGGTTCACTTGCGCATTATTAAAAGAAAAAAAATAAAATGGCTGTTCTCCCTGAGTTCGACCTGTAGCTACACTGATCCGTACACTTGCGGTTACATTTAAAATCTCAAACAACCACCATTGTTACTCCCTTTAGTTAAAGCTTTGTCTAGTTGTTCTACAGTTTTATAGGTTCTAATCTTGGATTTATTAAAGCCCATTTGAATTAGCATCTCATACAAAAATGAATATTGTTTGTACCCCATATTCTCCCCATTTCTTATGAGCTCTTTTACATCTGTGACAGTAGGTTGGAGCTGTTGATCCGTCAGCATGGAAGTTAGGCTTGCTGTGTAACTTGATGTGAGAATGAGCACAACAAACACCCCTATGAACTGAAAAGGATCACAACTAATTATCCAAATATAAAGCTAGCTAAACTTACTTGGAGATATACTTGGTAGATAAAATCTTTGTATGTCCCAGCACTTGTATCATTAGGCTTCTTGAATGGAATAAACTCATAAGGAAGTGCATATGGCAGGTCCCCAATTACAGCATTAAAGACATCAATGCAGTACCCAGTGACAATTGTGGCATTAGTAGTAAGATCTCTTACTACCTTCACAAATTCAAAAATTCAGTAAATCCTTCCTTGACAGGAACTCCGATCTTCAGTTTCTTCCCATTTGTAGGAATTACCCAACCTTTAGGCACTGTCGTAGAATCTCCTGGCCATACTATAGGATAGAGATTGGAATTTGAAGATTCATTCAGTTGATGTAAAATTCCATTTGTTGGTGTCCAGAACCCAATCTCCCTTCCTCCATGACCTATTACATTGAGTACCCGGTATACCGATGATCGTAATTGTCCATCGACAAGGCTAAATTCTCCACTCAAGCCTTTAAATTTTGTCTCCAAGATTGTCTGGAGAAGTTTAGGACCTATTGCAGAGATTCCAAGATTTAAAAGGTCAGTTGTTTAATTAGCAACTTGTGGGTGTTGGAAGTGGAGATTCTCTGCCGCTAATTTCTCAGCTGCCAGTGCTAGTGCCCAGACAGTATCATATGCCCACAGTCCAAAAATGTTAAGAGAAGCACTTTCCATAACTGGGTTTTCCTTGTGGAACTTGTATCTCCATCTGATCTTAAAGTTCTTAAGCTTATCAGACATGGGCACATAAGGCTCAACACCTAGTACACCTTGTGTAGAATGGACAACCGAGAGGTTCATGGAATTCAGTTGATTAGATAGCCCATCTGTGATAATCCAGGCATATCCTTCATCCATCATTCCAATAGTTTTTTCTTTCAGAAATAAACGAGCAGCGATTGGGTATGTCATGTGCACGACAAATACTCTAGTTTGCATTGTCATCAACTTGTAAAGCTCTGCAAGAATTCGATCATCAGAGGCTGAAGGAGAAAGGACACTTCTGTGAGGGACACGAGTCTCGATTGCTGTAAACGCATCGTCCAAATAAGGTACAATTCCATTACCATAATCAGTGGACTCATATAACAGTACAGCTTCCTTCCATCCGAAGGATTGGACAATGGAAGCAATTGCTTTTACCTGAGAGGAGTCACTAAGGGAAGCCCTGACAAAATAAGGAGTTTGAGTTGAAGAAAGAGAAGGACTAGTTGCAGAGAAAGATATAATGGGCACCTGAGCTTCGTCTCCAAGATCAATCATAAAGTTGGCCTGAGATGATGTTTCTGGCCCAATAATTGCTTGTACTTCTATGTTCTTTAGTAGATCAAGAGCTGCATTAAATAAAGAACTTCATTTATCTGTCTCTTCATTTCTAACTTATGCACTCACAAAGTACATTTGCTCTCATCATAATACACGACAAGGCAAAAGGACTGCTGCATTTTTTCATTATCACACCTTACATTGGAGAAGTGATGGAATAGATTCAAGCAGCATGAACAGAGTGTTTTGAAAGTCGTTTATATTGTAACGCATCAATCTCTATGAGATTGTGTTAGAAAATAACAACACAGCAGTACAACGATTTGTAAAAGAAAAACTAAAAAGAGCTCATATGCATACACAACACAAAGATTTAAGTGGTCCACCCAAGATAGGCTACATCCACGGCGAGCGATAACCAAATCTTCCACTATTCTGATGAAGAAATTACAATACTTTGATTTCATTACATATAGATCATATGATAACTCAAATGATGTGTAGGAAGTAAAATAAGGAGCAATTTTGTTCTGGCTTCGTGGAAAATCTCTTTTTCTATGTCATTCAATACATAAATAGAACCTATCATATGATAAACAATCGAAATCTCCTCACGAAACTAAAATTCACCATAGCAGAAGGGGAAAGCAAAAAAATATACAAATCAACCACTAGAGGAGGAAGAAAGAGGAAGAGTTGTTAGTTACCCATAGAAGAAGCATGGACCACACTGTTCTTGTAATCCCTGGTGTGGAGAACCAGACTTGTTTTGTAGAAACTGTGAGTTTCATAGAAATCATACAAAGCCATGGAGATGCAGCTCAACCCAATTCTCCCAACCATTTTATTGAAATCAAGAACAACCCCAACATTGAAAGGAATGGTTGTATTTTGAGCCAATACACCAATTTGATTGCCAATGAAGAGATGACTCAAAGAGAATATAAAGATGATCAAAGGCAAAAAAACTTGGATTGATGAGCACTTCATCTCTAACATCAAGGAGGAACTTTGGTCTTGAGCTTAATAAGCAATACAAAGAAAGAAGATATTTGAATTCTGTCTTCCTTCAAACATTTATTATGTCGACTTCGTTGACATGGAAGTTCTTATTTAATAAACCAAATTGGTTGTCTACTTGATAACATTTGAGAGGCTGAGAACCAGACCAAGTTGGACAATTAAATAAGGTCATTGGAAACTATAAGAAATGCTCAAAAGTCATTCATGAGAAATTTTGCCAAATCATAATATTAAGGGTAATTTACAATGCCACCCCTTGGAGAATGCCAATATTAGAGATACACCCCATCTTTTTCACCAAATTGGACTTGGACCCCCTGTCGTCAGTCAAGGTTACAGAATGCTTTGAAATGACACTTTTTCCCTTATGAGTAAAACATTGATAATTTACCCATTTTTATTTTTCCAAAAATACCCCTCTACCCCTCTTTACCCTCTCTTTCACCAAATTAGAGAGAACTATTATTGTAGGTTTTCTCAACCAAAAATGGCTAAAGAAAAGGAAACCTGAATCCATGGACTCCCTACCATCGTCCATAGAAAACCCAAACTCATTGAAACTTGAAGTAATGCCCTAAGAACCTAAACCGGATAATCAGTCTGGAATTTTTGACAACAATGAAGAAACGTAATTCTTCCAAGAAGTCGTCTACCCATCAGAGGAGAACGAGCAGAGCTAGTCTCAACTTAGCTTAAAAAAAATTTCCCAACTTCGATTGACTTGATGGAACCATGAACTGATAAGAGAAGCTGTAAAAATCAAAATAGGGAAAGAAACCTGTTAGGTTTGTCGGTGGAGAATGAAAAAGCCAATGTCTCTTTCTCTACATACTTCTCCTTCTCGATTTCACTAAAAGATGGTGATGGTCTTGCTTTCGTCGTTCTTCTGACTGGTTTTCCATCGGATTTGTTCGATAGAAGCTCCTTTGGGCTTAGTCCAGGACTGTCTTCTGATAGCGAGTGATAATTTGTTGGTTTATCTTATGATGGGTAGATACCGTAGATTTGGGGATTTTTTTGGGGTTGTTGGTTAGCTGCTTTTAGTATAGCATGTGAGAAATATGACGATCCTTAGAATGTTGGAAGATCGCGACAGTATTGAATGCATACAGAGCATTGCTTCAAGCGACTCAGAAATCATTTGCTAGCGACATTTTGATGTTGAATGAGTCGGCAATCGAGGTTAGGAAGAAATTCGAGGAGAATCAGAACATTACATCCAAAGCTAAGATAAAGAAGCTCCTTGATGACGCTCATGATGCTTCAGATTTCATCACCAACATGATCGTCCAGGCCAAACTCAACCCAGCCGGTGGCGGTTACAGTAAATTGAATTGATCTCACCACCATCATATTCGACACATCAAAAACATTTTCTCTAATCACTACTTTTTCCCCTACAACAAAACGAGTCTCCTTAACGATGCTCATGATATTTTAGATTTCATCACCAACATGATCATCCAGGCCAAACTCAAACCAGCCGGTGGTGGTTACAGTAATTGAATTGATCTCACCACCTTCATATTCGACGCATCAAAAACATTTTCTCAAATCCCTACTTTTTCCACTGCAACAAAACGAGTCTCTCTGCTTCACTTTCTCTCTCTCTCTCTCTCACACACACACACACACACACTTTTCGGCATTGTGTCACTGTCAGCGACCTTCTCCTTCATTGCGCATTCACAACCGCCATAGATGCCATTGCCGGAAGGGGTTGCAGCTGCCAATTTGAAAAGGAAATCAATCTTCTTCTTTGAATTTTTCTATTGATTTTGGGAATAAAACCTTCAAGGGAAATTTTGGTACTCCATTATTTTTAAGGGCAAAATGGTATTTAAAAAATATGAACTCCTGATGTCTGCATTCTGGGTATATTCTATAACGTTGACTAACGGCAAGGGGTCCAAGTCAAATTTGATGAAAGATAGGGGATGTCCCTCCAATATTGACATTCTCTAGAGGGTGGCGTTGTAAATTACCCTAATATTAAAAGCTTCTAAAAAATTGCATGCATGGTCCGAAGGGCTCTTTTAATAATAGTTGTCAATGCGGTGCTCCATGGCAACTAGGGAACATATAGGTTGGTTGTGGTTACTGATTTCAACAATTAATAAACTAATGCCACTATGCAACCTGTTTCCAACTGCTTCCGAAAATGGGATTTTACAATTGAGATAATAAATCCTACCCTTTTGTAGCTACCAACAAGCTGATGCAATCTCTAGTTTGACTATAAGCTCAATAGACCTTATTTCCTTCAATTTTAATTCTATCTAAACATGGACTTGCTTAATTAGTAAAGGTCACCGAGCAGATACTTTCCATGCTAGGAAAGTAATCTTTTATAAGTATGAGAAAGTCATCGATTTTGGAGGGGAGAAACCTGCCCATAAGTCAAGTAAGCCATAGAGATGAAAATTTACAAACTTGAAAAAATATTGTTAAATTAGCTCTTGAGGTTGAGAAGTTGCAATTTCAGCATCAAGTTGTTGGCTTGATTCTTGAGATAGAGTGATAAAAGAACGTTTCCCGACGTTCGAACATCCGATTAGGGAGACATCTAATACTTGCTTTTCATTTTCAAAGTGCCAAAAATCTGTTCATTCGAGGAGCTTCAATGACAACAAACCAAAATTCTCGAAACCGATTTCAATCAATGTCAAAATTTTGATTTGTTCATCTACCATTTCTTAGGTTGATTTTGGAGAATCTCCCAAGTTCGTTTAGTACCCGGATGAGGAAGTCAATGGATATGAAAGTTTTGAAACACTCAAACCAGAATTTTATTCAGAAGTGCAAAATGACATTTAATGATTTTGTGAAGTACCACTCGATTTAGAGGATTATCTTCCATACACCACTATGGCATGTGTTGATTTATGTGTACCACTAGTGTTCGATGAATATCGAACAAAATAACCCTATGAACATGGTCACTTCAACTTTTGATTTGGAAATGATGTAAGTCACGAGGTTAACAATGACATTCCTCAAGACAC